>NW_005353690.1:712928-723678 GCF_000412655.1 Myotis brandtii | reverse complement strand
GCCTCTCCTGCCTCCTCAGCAGCGCTAAGGATGTCCAACTGCAGCTTAGGCCTGCTCTCCGCTGGCAAGTGGACATCCCCCAAGGGCTCCTGGGCTGCCAGAGGGATGTCTGACTGCCAGCTTAGGCCCAATCCCCTGGGGAGTAGGCCTAAGCCAGCAGGTGGTCATTCCCTGAGGGGTCCCATACTGAGAGAGGGCACAGGCCGGGCTGAGGGACCTCCCCACCCCCGAGTGCACAAATTTTTTTGCACCAGGCCTCTAGTACATTATAAAGCCAGATGGCCCTCCCTCCTTCACTATTGGATTATGCTGGAAGTGAGACAGGGTATGCAGTGAAATGGCTGTAATTGATATGGGCTACAAGGACTATCAAGGAAATACTAAGACATATTTGTGGTTTAGAACACAAAGATCAGCTAGATCCAACCTGGAGACTAATTTCACCTCGCAATACATTAGCTTATTGTAATACATTAGCATTCTCAACCACACACCCCTGCTGCCATGATTGGAAACAGAAAGCCCATATAAGGACACAAATGGCCAACCATGCTCTTCTGAGAGAGAAGTCTCTACTGCTTTCTCAGGAAGATCCTGAAAATTTCTCCCCTTATTGCATGCCGTACTCCTCGATTAAATGAGTCTCAATAGAAGAAGCAAATCCCACTAGGGAAGGGCTGTTCTGACTATGGAGTAGCCTTCTCTCCCTCCCACTCCTTCACTAATAAACTCTCTTTCACTTTAAACTCTATGCTGGCTCATATTTGAAGTCTTTCCTGTGTGAAGTCAAGAACCCACAGTGGGTCATGGACCTTCGGGTCCCTGGAACACCTGCATCAGAAGGAGCCAAGAAGATCTGCCCTGCCTTCTGACCAGCTGGTGGGCCCACCTCCAGACCCACCTCCTTAGCCCCTGCAGGCATCTCTGTCCTGGATCACAGCTAGAACTTAAGTGCCACCAGGCACCTGGAAGCAGACCCACTATCAATCAGAGTCAGTAAAACAAAGATCACCATGAAAGTCAGCTTTGGACCAGACATGACTGAAAGTGTGTATCACAAGCAGAAACATGTGCTTGGGGCCTCTGGCTTTCAGGCAGGAGAGAGCTGGTGTGTGGGATGGCAGAGGCTGAGCTTGACTGGGAATCTGCCACTTGCTCTGGGGCCTATCAAAGAAGAGCTTCCCTGTGTGCGGGGCAGCTTCTCTCCCGGGAAGGGGTGGTCACTCCGGGGCAGCTGAGGACAACCCCAGCTTGGCCGCGTCAGCTCCCCACTTATCTACTGGCTGACATTTCCTCTCACTCCCCTCCCATTGGGTTGGCAGGTTTTGATCGCAGTGTTTCAGTGTGTATACACATTCCCTTGGGAGTCCTAGAGCTGTAGTAAAGATTCACCATATACAAACACACAGACATGTGCAAAGCAAGAAAAGGGCTGATGGAGACACACAGACGGCAACAGACACGCACACACACACACACACATGCACCACACTCCATTCTCTACTTCTCTTAGTTACACAGTCCTTACTCCTTCCAACCCTCTAATCACATGATTGGCTCCCCTGGCAACCAGCCCCCCATCTTTAGGGGCTTTCCAAAAATCACCTCATTCACACAAACTCAGTTGAAGTTGAGAAGGAGCTCCTTAGGAATAACAAGACATCAATTTATTCTTTATGGCTCTGAAGGACAAGATACCAAATATTATAACAAAAGATGTTCCCATTGCTTCTCATTTAAGAAATTCCAAAGTTTTTTGGAGCACTGTGCCAGAAATCGGGATGAAGACCAAATATATACTTCTTATATATCACAATATCACAGTTAGGTGTATTGTACTATATGACTAGCATGTCAGATCTAAAATATCACTGTTTAAGGGATGGTTAAAGTAGATTATTTATGTTTAAATAGT
Source organism: Myotis brandtii (assembly GCF_000412655.1). Taxonomy (NCBI): domain Eukaryota; kingdom Metazoa; phylum Chordata; class Mammalia; order Chiroptera; family Vespertilionidae; genus Myotis; species Myotis brandtii. Next base: position 721,763 of record NW_005353690.1, on the reverse strand, counting down.
AAGTTTATTTAAATAAAAATACAAAATAAAAAATAGTTCAGGATAGGGCAAAAGTCAGGCACTAATAAACAGACGACTGGAGTTTGGGATGTTTTCTTTATCTGAAGTGTAGTTTTTTAATTATGTAGGTTCAAACTTGGAAATTAAGAGAAGCAATAAATAATCTGTATCAGTCCCACTCTTTTCCAATTATGAGATATCATGGATTCATTCGCTCATTTATTCATTCATCAGACATTTATCAAGGGCCTATTAGGTAAGGTTTAGGCAGACAAGAGGATATAGGGCTGCCCTGTATAGTCTGCTAGGGGAGAAAAACAAGGAAGTCATCATCATAGCCTAGACTAGGAAGAGAGAACATAGGGGTGTCTAACCACAGATCAGGAATCACTCATTGGAGAATGTGACAACTAAGGTAAGTTTTGAAGGACAAGGAAAAAATAGCCAAATGAGAAAGGGAAGCACCTTCCAGGCAGAGCAGACATCATTGCTGAGCATCTACCCTTAGTCTGCAGACTCAGCTCCACAAGTGTTTGACCCATTATGACTGGCACCCACCCACAGCCACAGAGGCTGGAATCAGTCCTGACTCCCTGGGCTTGCTGTTCCATCTCCAGTACCTTTACCAAGGTGCTCTTGCCCCGAGCTCTACTTGGTATGTCCAGTCAATAAAGTAGGCTGTGGGTTCTTGATCTGTTCTTCCTGGGACCAGATTTCTGCTCCCTGCTCACCTTGGCCTTGACCTGGATTTCTATACTTCCTACCTGATAAATCACCCAGAATCTTGATGTTGCCACCTGCCTGACTCCCAACATGGCCAATGCCCAGACTCTCCTTTTGCAATATCATAAGAAGAAGAGCTTCCCCTTAGCAAGCCCATACTCTGTTCTAGGCGTGGTTCATGCTTATTACAAGCACTAGAGGCCCGGTGCACAAAAATTTGTGCACTCGGGGGGCGGGGAGAGGGGGGTCCCCCAGCCCGGCCTGTGCCCTCTCGCAGTCTGGGACCCCTCGGGAGATAACGACCTGCTGGCTTAGGCCTGCTCCCGGGTGGCAGAGGGCAGGCCCAATCCCTAAGTGCAGCCCCTGGTCAGGCTCAGAGCAGGGCCGATTGGGGAGTTGGGGCGCCGCCCCGTCATGCACAGAGCAGGGCGGATCGGGAGGTTGCAATGCCACCCTCAGTCACGCTCAGGGTAGGGCCGATTGGGGGGTTGGGGCACCGCCCCCTGTCACACACAGAGCAGGGCCGATCAGGGGATTGGTGTGCTGCACCCTGTCAAACACAGAGCCGCAGGGCAATCAGGGGATTGGGGAGCTCCCCCCTATCAGGCACAGAGCAGGGCAGATCAGGGGGTTGGGGTGCCTTCCCCTGTCACGAACAGAGCAGGGCAGATAGGGAGGTTGTGGCCCCGCCCCCTGTCACACACAGAGCCACAGGCGATCAGGGGTTTGGGCGCTGCCCCCTGTCACGCTGATCCCGGTGCTGGGAGGCATATTACCCTTTTACTATATAGAATAGAGGCCTGGTGCATGGGTAGGGGCTGGCTGGTTTGCCCTGAAGGGTGTCCTGGATCAGGGTGGGGGTCCCCACTGGGGTGCCTGGCCAGTCTGGGTGAGGGGCTGAGGGCTGTTTTCCGGCTGGCGAGTGACTAAAGCTTCCAACCGCTCCTTGTTTTCTTCTCTCTCTTTTTTTTTATTCTGGGCCAGCTTTAGCTCTGAGGCCTGGGTGCCTGGCCAGTCTGGGTGAGGGGCTGAGGGCTGTTTTCCGGCTGGCGAGTGACTAAAGCTTCCAACCGCTCCTTGTTTTCTTCTCTCTCTTTTTTTTTATTCTGGGCCAGCTTTAGCTCTGAGGCCTGGGTGCCTGGCCAGTCTGGGTGAGGGGCTGAGGGCTGTTTTCCAGAAGCGAGTGACTGAAGCTCCCAACCGCTTTTTTTTTCTGGGGTTTTGTTTACCTTCTTATTTGCAACATAGTATATAGTTGCTTAGAGTTGCAACTGAGAGGCCGGCAAGTGAGGCGGGGAAAGTTGGAGACTGCAGCAAGCAAGCTCCCTGCTCACTTCAGTGCCTGGCTGCCGGCTGCCATCTTGGCTGACAGTTAATTTGCATATACTCACTGATTAGCCAATGAAAAGGGTAGCGGTCGTAAGCTAATTACCATGTTTCTCTTTTATTAGTGTAGATTATATCATTTGATTTTTGGAATAAAGATAGTTGAGAATGCTGAGTCCTTAAGAGTTTAAGGAACTACCTGAGATCATGCTTAGTAAGTGGTGGAGCCAAGGTGCATGCTCAGGTATCTGACACCAAGACCTGTGCACTTAACCACTGTGCTGCCTTCCCACTCCCTACAATGAATTTGCAAACCCACTGCATACCAGTGTTTGCCCTAGAGTTGAGGGCCTTGGGACTATGATTTGAGTGGCAGGCAGCCCTCCACCTCTATGATGAGCACCTCCAGAATATGAATGCCCTGATCCTATCCATTCCTGCCTTCCTTTCCTTCCCAACAGTCCAGAGCTCCCAGCATGCCTCACTACCCAGCCTGGATGGGTTCTAACCACTGACCACACTCTCAGAATGACCAAGGACAAGGAGTTCAGAATCCCAACTCAGTTATCAGAAATGACACCACATAGCTTATAGTTTCCATCTTTGGAAGCCCTTCCATGTTTTAAGTCTCAAGTTCAGAAATCCTGGCTTTCAGATCAGGCAAGAAATCCTGAAATATTCAATGCCTTATGGAGATCTTAGGCCTTCTCCAAAGGATTCCTTCACCCAGGAAAGCTGCTTATCTCAGTGCCTAGGGACTTGGAGGTAGGCAGGGAATGGGGAGTGGGGGCCCCCCTGGAATGCAGCAAGAAATGAAAGCAAAGGAGCAGCCTCATACCCAGTCCTGACTCCTGGGGTAAAATGCTTCCCTCTCGATACTATGTCAGGCCATGCCCAAGTCATGGCAGCCTCAACCCAGGCACCACAATGGGTCCCAGTGTGGCTGGATGGGGAGTCCCACACCAAGAGAAGATGTCATGGAGCTCTTAGGGAGGGTGGAGCTGCTGTGGGCTGCCAAGGCATAATGCACAAGCCCCGTGGGTGGCATAATGTGGTATTTATCTCCCTCACTGTGCAGTGAGGGGACAGGAGGAACAATCCTGACTCTGTGAGCAAGGTCCTCTGGGGAGTTCAGGCCTCACTAATGAAGATTAATAAGAGGGGGGAATCTACCCTTCATGGCTGCTGCCTTTGCCACATACATATTCATGGGCTGACGGGACAGCTCCTAGGAATGACTCATCCCACATAGAGGTAACAGGGTCAGAGGTATGGCAGTGCCAATCCACACTTGGGGTGGGTGTGTCTTGTGGGCAGTGACTTAGGAAACTCCAGGAAATACTCTTAAATATATGGAATTTCCCAGGCGAAATTTCTTCCTTTGCCCGCTGTAGACATAGAGTCTCGGTCTGACCTGAAGAACTTAGTTCTAGCTGAGTTCCAGAAGCAAGCCCAATACTGCTCCTTCTAACCAGTATCAGCTAACAGTAATCCTTGCACCATATCATCCTGCCTGGCATGGCCTTATGGAAGTTGCTGGAGGTCCCATGTGAGAGCTACAGGCACACCCGGAGGCTGAGTACATGCCCTTATTTTCTGAATCTCCTTCCATCTGGTTCTTCCACAATGTTCCCTCAACTAGGATTTTTAGGAAACAAATCCTTGCCCACCATAGGCGCCCAGAGTTTAGGAAGGTGACCTTGGTAGGAGAGTATACAGTGTGTGGGGAAATACGGACAAAAAACTAGGGCCTCTGCACCTGGTGTCTTCAGAAGAGTCAATGTTGACCCAGAACCTATACACACCATCATTTTGAGGTTAGTGGGTTTGGCCTAGACTCGCAGATATTTTGATATTTGACATGTTTTGTTCCCTGTTTCAGCGCACTCAGCCTCAGTCCTCAGGTAGCATAACCAAAAGAATACACACTGAGCCATACATCAAACCCCCTCCCTGCAACCCGCCTCCTGTAGCTTCCTGCTGAGCCACAGGCTAGTACTTAGCTGCAAGACAAATGTCTAACAGAGCTCAGAGAGCCTTACCTGCCTTTCTGACATGATGTAGAGCTGCTCGTGGTCCTTGGAGAAGGCCATATCCCGGAGCACAGGGCCTGGCTCCACCACCTGCACCGTCTCATACTGGAGGGCGTTGCCCCTGGGTCCATCCACACGGATCTGTGGAGAGAGGGGAGGAGAGCAGAGGTGAGTTCAGATCCTGCCCTGTTCGCAGTGGAGCTTCAGCTCCGAGACCCTCCAAGAGCCCGGGCAGAGGCAGTGAGCTCTGTCTCCACAGTGCCCAGAGGCCAGGCCCAATAGAGCAGGAGCGACACCGCTCACCACGGCCTCATGCTGGGAATGGCAAAAAGGGGGACTGGGGGACCACACCGCACTTCACCAAGAACCGGAGTTCTTTTCTCTGGTTCCCTGTGGCTCAGGTAAGTTTTGGAGAAGAGGATGGTGCTGGCAATGGGGAGCGGGTCTGGGATTGGGGAACACTGGATAACTGAAGCTGCCTCAGAGCAGAGTGTCGTTCTGTCACAGAAAGGCAATACATAGTATTGGCCACATTTGCGAACAGAAAACATGTGGGTGAAACAACGTGAGCTGATTCTTAGACATTGGTACCCAGCTATCCCTGTGGTGCCTTGGAGGGAACCAGGTGAGGAGCACCCAGAAGTTTTACACTGAGTGGGCTCGTTCTGGCCGTTGAAACCAGTGGCTCATGTCTCAGATTTTGGTGTAGATGGAGGGTCCTGAAACCTCCTAGAGGTGCCATTTGTGTCCCCAGGGAAAGGGGTGTGGACATTCCAGGAAAACGTGCTTCGGGCATGAGTCATCTCAGTCTTCCCAGAACAAGAACACTTAGCAGATAGATTGTCCTTGGCCCAGCCACAGGTCCTTCCTGGAACTGCTTGGACAATGTGGGGACAGCCAGGAAAGAGCTTTGCCCATACCCCCCATGACGGAGGACAGGTGTAGAAAAGCTGGCTCCTACTCTAGAATCAGAATCATCACACGTCTGAGCTGATAGATTTGATAGGATCACTACCCAGTGCTGAGAGGGCCACCCCCATAAGTCAGGACTAAACACTGTCAACAATGTGAGAAGGATGAGGGGAGCACGAAGGGAAACAGGAGAGGCGAGAGCTAGGAGATCACCAAACTTGATTAGATACCATGTAAGACTCTGTAAAAATAAAACAAAACAAACAAACAAAAAAAACCACTAAAGAAAAAATTATATTCCAAATATCTCCACTACGTACTCTTATTTTTAATTTTCAGTATTTAATTTTTGACCTCTTATAAGATGAAGGAGAACAGGAGAGCTATTCAGAGGAACTAAATTATAGCAGGGACACCACATTAATGACAACTAACCCATCAAGTCACCTGAAAGGTGGCTGCCTCTCGTTTCTGTTGCATTCACTGAACTCTGACACCAGGGTACTTTGTGATTCACACGTATGATTTTAGGTTTGTCCCAGGCTCCGTTTGTTTATTTGTTTTACTCTTAAGCATTATTTTTAAGCCCTTCCTAGACATCAGGGAGATGATCTTTCATATAATTCCTTATTGAGATAACCTCTCAATCTTATGACTTTAGTGCTGATTTGTCAGGTCTTGCATGACCCCTCTGGCACCCATTCTACCCTCTCTCACCTTTGGGGTGGGATTGGACCCATTCCCTGCTTGCTGTGGAGGTCTTGATAGTCATAAACAAGTCCATTTAATCTCACTCTCTTATCACAGTGATGGAGAGAAAGCAGGCCCAGCCAATCAGCATGTGCAATCAGAGCAAAGTGAGGACTGTGTTTCATGATGGGGTAAGAGAGGGTATCTCCTCACCCTCAACAGGGTCAGAGAAACAGGAGCCCAAAGAACTGCAGGCAGCACTTTTGTGCTAAGGAGGGGAGCTGGAACCAGGGAAGGCCAGGAGCAGAGATAGAAAAAAAAATTCCTGAGCCGCTGAATCAAAATAACCCCAAAGTCCTATGTCAAGACTTTATTGTTTCTCAAGATATGACCAGGGAAGGCCAGGAGCAGAGATAGAAAAAAAAATTTCCTGAGCCGCTGGATCAAAATAACCCCAAAGTCCTATATCAAGACTCTCTTGTTACTCAAGATATTTCCTTATTGTTAAAGTAATAAAAAGGCTTTTTCAATATCCAAAATCCTAACTGACATACAGATCATAGATGAGGAAAATGAGACCTAAACACCTGGCCTGGGCTGTAAAATCTGGGGAGAGAACTCTGACATGAGAGGCATGTTCCTCGCTGAGTTTCACAGGTCCTTCCTGGGGTGCGACCTGAGGCAGGAAGCTGAGGTCACTGTCTCTGCTCTGTACAATCCCAGTGGCTTTCGCCAGTCATTCCTGACAGTGATGCCCACATACTTGAGCTTGACAAATATTGATTCTAAAAGTGAAGAAATGCATTGATGAAGTTAAAACTCCTCTTTGCTGATTTCCCATTAAGCTCATTAAAAAACCAACCACCAAAAACTAGTAAAGGAATTAAAGAGAGATCTGTTTAGCTCTGAAAATCAAAATGCCTCCAATTCCAATAACCCTCCTGCTGTTCCTGTGCCCACTCCCCCAGCCACCAGGCATCTACCTGGCCAGGTCCCGACTTAATCTGAATGAAATGGGAGCTCATGCAGAGCGAGCTGAGATTACCACCCAAGTCTGACTGCACGGTGATGGCCTTGGCCCCCAGCCCAGCGAGGCTTCACCTCCAGCTGCGAGTCACCTCTGGAGCAGCATCAGGAGAGTGACAAGAGTGACACTGAGCACCCTGGCTGGTCTCCAGTCCCCTCAGGTCGCTGGCAGGAGCAGGCTCCCCAAGGGAAGTTGAATTTCGTGCCTGAGCGATCTTCTTTATCATTTAGTTCCAACTCCCCTGCTCGTTAGGATGAGGTGATGTGCTGGATGTAGGTGGACATCCGAAGAAAAGCAGGGACAGAGGGATCGACCAGGGAGCAAGTCCTCACAGGCTGGCCTTCCCCAGGGGGACGGGATAGAGTTATAGCCGCTCTGCCGAATTCTGTCTGTGTAGGAAATCAGTTTTTGGAAGGATAGGTCTCCCTTTCCTCCCACCCCACCCCATCCACTACTTATTTCAGAAAACCGAAAGAATCTCACACAAAATACAGGTAAAAGGCATTTGAAATGGGATTTGCTGAATGATGGACAATCATAAAATTTAGGTAGGATGGGCCGGTTGCCAGTGGCTGGGCTCTTACAAAAACAACAGCAACAAGAATGGTTAATACTCAGTAGTGTCAGGTACGATGCTAAGCATTCTACTTGCATTTACCTTCTCACTAAAATCTCATCATAATAACAGTAATGTGATAACTTTGCATGATGACAGATGGTTATTAGACTTAGTGTGGTGAACACATCCTAAGTTATGTAAATGTAGGATCACTATATTGTACACCTGAATCTAATTTAATATTGTATACCAACTACACTTTAATAAAAAAACTCAAAACTCTATGAGATAAACATTAATATAACCCCATTTACAGGAGAGGTACAGAGAGGGTTAATAACTTGTTCATGGTCACCCAGTTATTGATGGCATGGCCTTGACCCATACCCAGGTCTGACTGATTCTAGCGTCCCGGCTTCTATGCATTTACATACTACACTACTGGTCAGATAAACCTGAATCCCTTCAAGGATTGCAAGTAGATGGTGTTAAATAAACATTGCTCTGGGGGTGCCGGAGGGACCTTGTCTGCTGCTGAGTTCTTCTGGGAGAGGATCATGCCTGTGAATGAAGAAGGGGCTGTTGTAAATTTTCAAAATTATGATCCCTTATATTCTGTTTTATACCTTTCAAAGCATTCCTAAATAACAGTGTTTCATCTGATGGTTGTAAAATTTTTATGATGTTGACTGCCGGCATAGTCCTTCTCATTTTACCGATGAAGCAACTGAGACTGGGGTTATTCTACGCCTTGCTCCAAATTCCAGGATAAACCAATGACATTCAGGACTGGAACCCAGGTCTCCTGATTCATAGCTCAGCACGTGCCTCTTAGCTATGTAGATTTTCCAAGAGCCTTTGACAAGGTTCCACATTTACAAGGTACTTAAAAATAATGAGTCTCCATGGGACTTTGGGCAGTTTGGCCATAGAGAAAGGGCTGAGTTAGAGACAGAAAAGACACGCTTCTGTGTGGAGAAGTGGGAACTGGGGGAACTCCCCAAGCACTGGTGTTATGACTAGTCTTATTATCATTTCCTATAAGTGGTCTGGAGGAGGGAACGGGAAAATGTGCAGAATATTTTAAGCTCTTGGGGACAGCAAGAAGGCCAAGGCCAAGGATAGAGATGAACTGCCGCGGGAGCTGCACGGGGGTGCATAGACCTGGGACTGAGTCTCCTGGGGAAAAAGGCCATGCCTGAGCAGTCAGCACAGCAGCCCCGCTGCCTGGCACAGGACCCAAGACTTGGTTGGTGCTCATTAAGTAGTTACTGACAAGCGTTGGTGAAGGTGTGGGGAAGAGGGAGCCCTTTCATACTATTGGTGAGAATATAATATGGTACGGCCACTAAGAAAAACAGTATGGAGGTTCCTTAAAAATGTTTAAAGAGAACTACTGTATGATCCAGCATTCCACTCTTGTGTATATATCCAACGGAAGTGAAATCAATATCTCAAAGTGATACCCGTACTCTTATATCCATTGAAGCATTATTCACAAGAGCCAAGATATAGAAAAACCTAAATGTATGTCAATGGATAAAAAAGGTTATATATATATATAT
>NW_005353690.1:698203-712853 GCF_000412655.1 Myotis brandtii | reverse complement strand
TTAACTGTTTCTATAGTTGTGTGTGTGTGTGTGTGTGTGTGTGTGTGTGTGTGTGTGTATAATTCAACTTTAAAATAGAAGAAAATTCTGCCATTTGCAACAATAAGGATGAACCTGGAGAACACTGTGCTAACTGAAATAAGCCAGACACAGGAAGACAAATACTGCAGAATCTCACTTAGATGTGGAATCTAAAATAATCAAACTCGAAGGCGGAACCTGCCAATTAGTGGTGCCTCTGGAAGGCCTGAATCCTGAAGGCCCAGGTTTCACACAAATAAGGCCAAGAGGCAAAGCTACAAGGGGTGTTCATGGACCTCTAAGCCCTCTTCCCAGGAGATCTGACTGGCTGATTGGAGTGTAGCCAGGAACTACCAGCCCAGCCCAAGGAAGCTCTGGGGAGCATGTGTATGCCCTCTGAGAACAGGGCTACCGACATGACATAGCTCCACCAACCACCAACCATGACAGTTTGGCAAATAAAATACATAGTGGGTGAGATTAGACTCACTCAAAAGCCGCCTTAGAGAAAAAAATCTCAAGTCACTAGGAAGACTGGGCTGAGTAAGGAAATGGGTGGTCCTAGCAGATCTGATAGACACAACATACTGGCGGGGGAGGGAAAGTAATAGCATGAAGAGCGGGGTCAGGGGGCATTGTGGCCACCTTCACACAGCACTGTCCTGCAGGACAAGTGTGACTGTGCTCTGGGGTCAGGTGGTGGTCCTTCATGCTTCCCCTCGGGACAGTGGAACCTTCTGCTAGAAGAGCCTGGGCAACAGAAGTAAACACTGGCCACAGATGTGGGCCACTATACAATACAAAAAATAAAAAAACAACAACAAAGAAACAGGTACAACTGATTTTAATAATCTATTTCTATCTAACCCAGTGTCTGCAAATGTTAGCATTTTAACATGTACACAGCATAAGAAATTGTTAATGCGATAGTTTACATCCGTTTTCTCATACTAAATCTTTGAACCCTTAAGTATATGTTTTTCACACTCACAGCAAACCTCAATTTGGACCAGACCCACTTCAGGCGCTGGACAGCCTCACATGGCCAGTGGCTACTGTGGTGGACAGTGCAGTTCTAGATTACTGGCTTGGTGGCTATCATCCTAGGGGTGTTCTCAGCTGTTCTTAGTATTGTACAGAGGCCCACTCCTCTGCCCTGCCACAACACCCTGTGTCTCCTAGGACGTTCAGTTTAGAGCATAACACCCCATCATCTGCACTTTTTTGGAGCTCGCTGGCTGTAAGCTCCCACTGGCTGTATGGTCGCCATCAATCGAAGGAAGCCACAATGCACAGCGTGTGGGCCGGGATCTGATCTAGGCTGTCACTCAGCAAGAACCCCCTGTACCCTGGATGATAGTCAAACGTTAGGCAACTGCTCTGGGAGTGGACCAGTCGGTCAGAAGAGTTGCTGCGGGATCAGGGTGGGGGTCTTTCTTAGAGGCTCCCAGCTGCACCAGGTAATACTGATGGTGTGAATGGGGGAGGGTGGGACTAAGTAGTGTGGGCTCTTGGGGCTTGGGGGACACAGCTAAGTGCCAGTCACAGGGAAGTGTTTCATTATTTAACACCTGGTGAGTTATTCACAATCGTCAAGATATGGAAGTGGGCGAATGAACATTACCAGCTGTGGCTGAGTAAGTTGGGGAGGTCCGATGCGCAGACTCCGACATGGTAAACAGTACTGCCCTGTAGGCTTGAAATTTGCTAGGACGGTGTGTTTTAAGTGTTTTCACAAGAAAAGAAAATGGCAGCTGGGTGAGGTGATAGATATGTTAATGAGCTTGATTGTGGCAATTATTTCACAACATCTATGTATATCAAAACATCCAGTCCTGCACCTTAAACATACACAACTGTAATTTGTCAACTGCACCTCAGTAAAGATAAGGCCACACCAGGACATACGACTGAGCATCAGTCCTGCCCATACAGGGAGAACCTCCATCAAAGAGGTTAGCGAGCTTCGTGCCATCCCCTCCATGTGGCCAACCAGGGACAGGCACGCGTGCCGGAGGGCACACACAGGCATCCTCCCTCCCGCCCTCCCCAGCACTGGGTCTCCAGCCTGGGAGCTTCCCAAGCAGCACCGCCCGGTCACCGCCTGCCCAGCAGCCAGCAGGCACCTCTCCCCAGCCCTGGCGCCCTGGCACGGTGAGTGCCTGCGCTGCCAGGCAGACTGCTATTAAAACATCAGCAGGGTGGCCTCCACAAAGGTCAGCCATCCGGGGAGCTCCTGGCAGCTGCGTGTTTGTTTATGGGAACATTATCTGGGCCAGGCTGTTTATTTACATCCATTGAAGGATTGAACAATAAATATCGTCTCCCAGTAGCAGGCAGATGCTTGCACTAGAGCGTTCTGGCTGCTGACTTGCTTGAAATAATTTCCCTAATGAGCAAACAGTGCTATTTATCTTTAAAGGTGTAGGCCACCCCCGGGTTCCCCCTCTCCTCACCCTGCTCACCTCCTCCCTGAACTTCCTGGTCAAGGTCTGCACTGGCCAGGTTTCTGGGCTGGGCCCAGGTATAGGAAGTGATGACGGTGTCTCATCTAGCAGTCGGGGAAAGCAGGCGACTGGAGGTGCAGGGTGGGAGAGATTAAATCTGGAGGCTACTGTCTTCTGGCCACTCTGAATTCACTGAGACCCTCCAACCTCAAATCACCTGGTGGTGTGGGCGGCAGGAGGTTAGGCCTCCTTCAAAGAACCAGAGGTGGCAGGGTTTGTGGAGAGGCGCGCCCCACATTCGAGGGGTACCAGAGCCCAAGTTCGGCCTGTTCCTCACTCAGGCAAATTTCTGAAGTGCTCAGAACGCCATGGGGCTCCTGTGCAGATACCTGCAAACCAACCCGTTTACAAGATGGGGATGGTGTAGTGGGGTGGGGGTGCGGACAAGAAGAGATAGGTGAGGTACCCAAGGAGAAAGGGGGGGTCCAGGCCCTGCTCCCCCTCTCAGAGCCTTGAGCACACGACTGCAGCTCTCTCCTGTGTCCTGCTCACTGTCCTGGCCTTGACCTGCCCCCTGCTGAGGCAGAGGACAGGTGAGGACCAGGCCTGCTTCTCTGCACACTAATGGGTCACGGTGTCTCTCGGGAGGGAAAAATAAAGCACCTTTGGGATCTTATCTGTGCGGTTCATTCAGTCGGCCCCAGCAGCTCGAAATGCCATAACCCTGGTCACCATCGGTCAGCACCTTGCCACACAGGCTGATCAGCAGGTGAAGGGAGAATGAGCACGCCAGAGAGCGCCAGCATCCGCAGCCAGCAGGTGCTCCTTTGTTGAATGAATGAGTGAATGAATGAATGCCGAACTCCGAGCCTGAGCTGCCATAGTTGGAACAATTAGACGTACATGCGGCCCTCTCTGTCTCTGCCTCAAACGCTTGAACTCTCGAACTTCCCCTTCACAATTCTATGACGAAGTGATGGAGGGCAGGTGATTCAATTCCTCTGGGATCAGGAGGAACCGGGAAGGGAGTGGCAGGCCGGCGGGAAGACTGTCACAAGTGTGGGTATGTTGGCAACTTGCTGGTGTGGAGTGAACACTCTCTAGGGAAAGGGGCCCCTGTGTGGAAGTGTTGCCAGTTTGCAGGGCCATGGATGGGACGAGCTTCACGTTCCCCCTGACTCCCAGGGGCTCTAAGTGTACGTATTTCCTGCCCAGGGCAGCTCGCTCATGCCCCAGCCACTCACTTATTCAGAACCCCAAGCATCTGGGAACAAAACTGCACCCATAATGTCACCTGAATTTCCCCCAGAGCTTTCCTTTCTAAAACCATACCCACCCTCTCCTCTGGCATTTCCAATCTCTGATCCCTGCTCTGTTTTTCCTTTTCCCACATCCTCTGTCACCTTCTCAAACACCAGGTAACTTATTTATTATGGTCATTGTTTACCTCCCTTGCTAGAAGGTAAACTCCGCAAAAGCAGAGATCTTTATCTCCTGTGTTCACTGATGTGCCCCACGTGCTTGAACCACATAGTAGGTGCCGGATAAATAAATGAATGAACGAACGGAAATGCTCAAGCTACTCATCAACATTAATTCATCTTGATTTTACAGCGAAGGCACAGACAGTAGGGGACGCTCTAACTGGGAGATCAGTGCAGGAGAGGAGCTGGGACAGACACCCAGACCCCAATGGCCTTGGTGCCCTGTTTCACCACAGAGTGGACTCCACATGCCACAGCCCCTCCTCCCTGTCCTGAGTCCCAGGGCCAGCGTGTGGGCAGAGCCCCTGCTCTGTGTTCACGCTGCTGAAGCTGCCCCAGAAGAGCACAACGGGGCATTTTGTTTCCATTTCCCGATTCCAGCCAGGAGAGAGAGGACGCGAAGAGTATAAACACAAGTAAGTAGACAGGCCCTGAGTGTGCACAAATCCTGTGCCCTGTCACCAAACACTGTCAGCACAGTGGGCCCCGCTGGGTCTCATCACACTCCTACAGCCGAATGACGGTCTCCCGGTTGCCACTAGGGCTCTGTCCAGATCAGAGAAACTGGGGACAGTGTCTTCCGTCCCTCTCCCACCTGCTTGAATGGTGACACAAAGACTAAAATACAACTTGAAGAAAGAAAGGTACTGAAGAGATAGAAAGGGAAGTCGATACGGTTGATATGAAGGAAGGAAGGGCCAGAAAAAGGTTCAGGCCAGCCTATTTCAAACGCAAAGTGGTGCACCCTCGTGGTGCACCCTCCCGAAGAGACTCACTGGAGAGAACGCATGTGCAAGGTGTGGGTTTGAAACCTGGTGGGGCAGCCAGATTGCGGCCCTGGAGGCAGCGCTTATGTGAGCAGCCTCCACCCCATGCCTCGATGGGCCATTTCCCATGCTCCTCTGGGCACGAAAGAGACTGCTCCCACTCCCAGAAAATCAGGTGCCATGTGCTTTACACACATCAGCTCATCCCGGTGTTTGAGGGAACACACTCATTCATGTTACAAAAGACCAGAGTCCGCTGGCTCCTGAGAGGGGGTGTGTGGGCAGCAGAGCAAAGGGTTAAGCAGATGGGGTGAGTCCCATCTCTGCCACTTAGGGATTGTGTGGCCTTAGAAGACCTTCCGAACTTTTCTGAGCTTCACTTTCCTCAGATGAGAAACAGAAATAACAATATTTCATTGTTATTGGTATCATGGGAATATACCCCGAGCATTCTTAGCAGAGTGAGGGAGTAATAGTTAAGTTTCCATAAATGTGCCCAGTGATTTCCATGGAGGCAATTCAAATGAATCGATCCTCATGGTCTCTATCCAACTCTGATGAGCGTGTGGCCTGAAGATTGGGCTCCCACCACCTGACAAGGTCAGCTCAAGGCTGGAAAGAGAGAAGAGGATTCCCAGCTCAGCTCTGGGCCATCTGAAATAGCCTAGAAAAGGCCATGTTGGACAGAGGGCAGGGAACAGCCTGGAAGGGTCTGTGCCACAGACACTCTACCAACCTGGACCCAGAGACCTGCATGTGGCTGCCCCGAAGCTGGGGAAATTGTCTAGGAAACTCCGAGTCTGGTTCAATTCGGGTGTAACTCAGAAAGCCAGCCACCGGAGGCAGAAAGAGGAACGCGGCTTCTCGCCGATGGTTTGGAGCCACAGCAGGGAAAAGGGAGTACCACAGCCTGGCCTCGCGAGAGGAGGGGTGTCTCTGAGGGCCCATCCAGGACAGAGAGCAAAGCCAGGGCTTCATGACACTGAGGAGAAGCAGGATCCATTTCCACAAGATGAAGAAGTGGCCTTACATGGTACCAGGACAGAGTCTCAGACCCAGAACCAGGTCCCGGTGGCGCATCTACATGCCGCTGCCCTCCCCCACATTCCCTGGGCTCCGTGTGCCCTCCTAGGAGATGGGGGGTATCTCCTCTTCTGTACCCCCACAACTGTTGGAGTCATGAATGGGTTAATGACAGAGGTGTGCCATGAGTGCCAGGAGCCGTGTGCATCAGCATTTCTCTCCTGCTGGAGTCTCGCCTCCTCTGGGGAGGCATCCGCATCTGCTGCGTGCAGCTGTACGGTAACAAGAAGAAAACCCCTGTCGAGCTGCTGCGCCCACAGAAACCAGAAGCAGAGCGAGGGCTGGAGAGGATGCACTCTGGCACGAGCTGTTACAGGATTCCAGGCGTCCTGACTGGTCGGGTCCTAACTCAGAGGATGGAAGCTTCCAGCACCGAACCGGGCAGAGTACAGCCTCAGTAGTCACATGCTACCTGAAAGAGGAAGGTAGGTCCTGTCTGCGTTTTCTCCCAGGCCCAGAAGCTGCTTTCCCTCCCCCACTCCTGCACATCCCAGGTTTTAACTTCACCACAAGCTCCCACTCCTCCAGTTCCAAGTCCCAGCCTCCTTCCACCTGGGGATCAAGCCTGCCATCTCGGACCCATGTTCTCATCCTCACCCATCATTTCCAACTTCAGACTGTCCATTGCATAGTGCCATCACCCCCTAGAGCAGGCCTGCTCCCAGCCCCCCACCCCCACCACCTCAGAACACCTCATCTTCCTCCTCTTCCCCTCAACAGCTACTGGACCCGACCGCCCAAAGCAGCTGCACACATTCATCCCTCCACATGGTCGTGCCTGCCCGGCCCATGTCCTTGAGGAGCAGAATGAGGGAGTCCTCTCTCAGGGTCCTTATCACACCACCTCCCTCCCCTCTTCTCTTCCCTGCAGTTTTTCTCTGCTTCTTTTCAGCCAACCGACACCCGCAGTCCCTCTCAGCCTGGCCAGGACACTCCTCTGAGGCTTCTCCATAACCCCTGCCCACTCTGATCACCGCCTCCTGTCACGCCACCTGCGACCGCAGCAGAAGCCCTCATGGCTGGCATGTGCTTCAGCCTGTGTGGACGGCTGCCCTTCTTGGCTCTCGGGGTTTGAGTGTGTTCGTTTCAGCCACGAGAGTGTCAGCACCTTGAAGACAGGTCTGCAGCAAAGTGCATCAGCACAGGGTGGTGCAGCCGGCTCAGCTGGCGTCCTGATTCTCTTATGAATGTTTGCAAATTCAGGCAGAATTTGAAAGATGTATTCCATGTCCTCAGCTGAAATATGGGGCTCAGAATTCCGAGTTCAAGGTTGCTGTCAGGCCCATCAGGTGGGTTAGGAGAGGCTCTTACTGAAGTGCCTGGTATGTGGAAAGTCATACAGGCATGCGACTGCTGGTTGTGGCTAGTCGATATGAAGTTGTGCTCAGTTAGTGAGGATGCCGACAAAGACAGTGTGATGGTGATGAGAATGTAGCAGAGCACAGCCTCCCTACCAAGGCCCCCAACAGCTTTGTGACCCCCAGACTTGCTTAATAGCTGCTTAGTAAACGAACAAAGGAACACATGAGTTCCATCCAGAATGAAAAAAGATCAAAAAGGTCCAACTTCCTCAGAGAGTCTCCCAAGCTAATTTCTCTGTGTCCTGTCCTTAAAGGGCCACCAGCCCTCTTTCTAACACCAAGGGCCGCAGCTGCAGCAGCGAGCCCTATGTGGTTCCCCCAGGTCAGACACTAGTCAGCGCTGCCCCATGGACCATTGCTCAGCCCCTAGGCACCGTTTGCAAATTTCTTAATAAATAAATAACCCAGGGAGCATCAGGCAAGTGTGTTTCACCTCAATATCTGCTCTCTCTGACGAGCTCTGCTCTGAGCCCTTCCCCTGCAGCTTCATCCAGCGGCTGGGTCATCAGCCCTTTTGTGGGCACCGTCCAAGGACAGCTGTGCCTGTGATGCTAAGAGCAGCCTGTGTTTACCTAGTGCAAAAAAACCCCAAAGTCAAGCACACAATTTCTCCAACAGGGAAAGAAGTCCCCATGACGGACCACACGGTGCCCCTCTGGGAAAGCAGGGTGATCAGGGTGGTGCCCCCTGGCTTCTGGCTGGATGCCAGAGGTCAGTGCAATGCGGTGGACTTGCAAAGCTGAGACAGGCAGGGATTCAGGTGTTGCTCGCTTGGGGTTTATAGCAGGATTTCAAAGTAGCCCCTGCTGCTGGGCTGTCTGGGGTGCTTCGGTGTGGTCCCAGGAGTAAGTGTGGGATGCATGCAATGCTTTCTAAGACTCAGCTCAGCATCATTAGATGCTGGGAGTTCTCCCCACCACCTCCCAGTGTAGATTCAATGCTGCCCCACGTGCTCCAATGGTATTTCCTGCAGGCTGTCCTATCGTTGCCAGTGTGCAGGGCCTGCCTTATTCATCTTCCCCAAGGTCACAGAGCCAGTGAGTGGAGCCCAGACTGATGTTGAAGTTTTCTGGCTTCAAACCCATCCTCAGCAACAAGTGACATCAACGTCGGTGGTGTTCTCCACAGTGACCATGTTCATCAACAATTACTGGCACTTCCTGGGCGCGTGCAGGTCAATCCATGCTATCTCACAGATCATACTTAACTCTCCCTCTTCCCCCAAGCATCTCCCGGCATCCATTGCTCACATTTTTTTTTTTTAACAGCAGCTACTCTGAGAAAGAAACACTTGAAACTATTTCAAATGAGGACCCAGGAATTCATGAGGCCTGGGGTGAGGCATGTGAATGGTTTGCAGTCAGAGAGCCCCCTCCCTGAGACGCTGTGGGGAGCGGCTTCCCCGGCTGAGAATCTGGAGTGGAGAAGGGCGTCCCTGTCTGGGGATGACATCACCAGACAGAGCTCGGACGCACAGATGCAGAGAGTGAGGGGCCCCGGGGCCAGCAGCGGGTTTGGCTGTGATATTACAAAGGGTCTTTTGACCAGTCTCCATCCTAGGGAAACCACAGAGACCTGGGTTTAAGCCGCCCCCGCCCTCAGCTGAGGGGCCTAAAGACACTCCTCAAATCAGCCTGGTGACCTTTGATCCCAGGGAGGGAGAGTCTGGAAAAGGTGGGAGGTGCCAAAGCTGAAGTGCCTTGAAGCAAAAAAAAGATTAAAAAAAAAAATCAGTGTCCCCGGATGGAACACTCGTTCCGCCAGAAGCATGTGGAGTTAATTGCAGAAAAATGCATTTTAAAGTAAGATATTGGAAAACCATCCTCTCCGTCACCAGCCACAGTTATTACAATTATTTATACGGCATCGCCAAGGCCCGTGCGTTTCACAGCAATTAAGCTATTGATCTAGCAGCTCTGTGCACCGGGCAGAAGCCGCAGCCGCCACTCTCGCTCCCATGGGAGCTGTCTCTCAGATGTGGAAACTGAGGCCAAGGCAGAAGTAAACAAGAGCATGAGAATCAGTGGTTGGACTATTAATATTAAGAATCCATATGCTGATATAATATGCTAATGATATATTCACATATTCATAGTAGTATGTTCATTTCTCCACTTACTCTGCCCCGATGTTATTTTCAGGGCTTCACGAGAAATTATATACTGTCGTGATGAAGTTAACGGGTTCCAGACCCATTAACATGGGCTCCAAACCTAGCTCTGCCATGAACCAGCTACATGACCTCTGGGAAATGAGTCAACTTCTTCAACCCCTCGTGTCCTCATTCATAAAATGCAAAGGCTAACAGTGCCTAACAGGCTGATGTGAAGGATTAATATGTTGGTAGATGAAAAGCATTTATCATACCACCTAATCAGGGCTAAAGGAGAGTTTCCCGATCTTATCACAGGAGGTCTACAGAGGACATATCTCTCATAACTCATGTCCCCCGGTTACATCACTGGTAAGGAAGAGGCCAGTCTTGGTGTCCTGTGAGTCTCACACTGAGATTGCAGTAGAGAAAGTAACACTCATTCTTTCTTGATGGTGCTGAGGCAGGAGCTGGACCTGGACCTCCCCCTGCCTCTGGCCTCCTGGGTATGGGTGGTGATGGTGCTTGAACTCCAACCTTCCCCTCTGCCTATCTGCTCCACCCAGGAACATACTCTCATGTTTTCATTATTTTTCCTCAAGTCCAGAGTCAATATTAAGTTCACAATGGTTACACAAAGTTTTATTTCTGAAATGCATCTGAAGTATTGTTTAATATATTGTAAGGCTATGCTAAGAGATAAAATGTATTGCATTATGGGAGCCTGGGACCGTATGAAAATAATTCGCCTTTATAAGACTTTCTGCTACAGGAAGTTGCATGTTCCCAGAACATAATCCTTGATATTGGATGGTGTAGACAGGGAGATACTCGAAATAAAACGGCAGTAAAGAACTGTGATGTTCATTTTGGCCTCGAGGCAGTGGGAATTGAGGAAAAGAATAGAGGCAGAAGGCGATGGAGCTTGAAGAATAAGTGGCCACTCGAGCTTGTCATACCTGGATGACCAAGGGAATGGCGGGATCTAGGAGCAAGTTGGGAGGGCAGCCTGGTGTGAATGAGACGATGAAGACTGAGTCTGGGGATGTGAAGTCATGGCTAATTGACTGTGTCCAGTTGCCTTTGGAAATTCAGGACTGGTGTTTGGGTAGAAGGTCATTGCTAAGGACTTGTCTTTGGTCACTGCCATTATAGAGGTGGATGGTGAAATCCTGACACAGAAACAGTTCCCAGATCTAGAATTTAGACCACTGTGCCAGACTGACGCCCTCACCCTCTCTTAGGGCCAAATCTGGCACATGTCGCAGATGCCAAAATATAGATTGGAAAATCAGTGGTGAAAGCGAGGGCCACAACGTCACGTTTTTCCATTTCCCTTCATGTTGTCCCAAGCCACCATGAGGGGCTCACTCAGTTGAGAAATGAGAACATTCTCCTATTTCCCAGCCCGGTTGCTTAAATAGGCTCCACGCCTTAACCTGCAAACTTACAAATAAATAGGCAGTCACTTTTAGGAACATGCAAAATACATGCCTATGCAGGAATCTTTTCTACACAGTCACCACCATCCTTGAATTCCAGCGTTTGAGGGACTGTACATTAAGCATCTTTTGAGATATCAATGTTCTGATGAAGAATGGAAAGCTAACCTTTAGCATGTGGTGAAGTGAAAGATCTGGGGCTGGAAAAGGTCCAGAAGATGAGTCTTGTCTCACTGGTTGAGCCTCCTGATCTCTCAAAAAGTGTCAGCAAAATGGCAAGTTTAGATGCCCTCTCAGTTCCCTGTTATTCAACAATACAGGCTGTGTATATTGTTAGCTCCAGTTCTTCCATGATGAGAGAGAGAATAGGGGTGCCCAGTGAAAGGCTCATGGGGAGGAAAACACATACCAGGATGGTTCGGGGTGGAGAAATAGGGAACATTTTTGAGGAACTAAAGATAAGTGTCATTTTGCACCACAATTTTCACAATTTTGCTTAGGGCTGGTTCAGGAATTTCTCTCCAAAGTCTATGTCATTTGCAAAATCTGACTTTATCTATCACTGCAAAAAGACAAATCTGCACTGATCCAAGACTCCAAACCCAGTGAAGGGCACTGAGCATTGAGCATGTGGGTCAGCCCTCTCTCCTTACAGACCTTTCCCTTTGGTCTCCTTTGGTCGACTTCATGCCAGTGCCCACCACCAGGGGTCGCTGGTTCCCTTCTGCTTTTTGGGACCTTCCAACATTTGCCCCAATCGCTGGAAGGGAAAAAGGAGGCAATGGCAGGGAGGAAGGGAAGGGTGGGGAAGCTGAGGGTTGGGAAATCTCAGGAAAGAAGAAGATTGAACAGGTCATTACTCTCCAGGCTCCAAGAGGTGGCCCGCTGACTCCGGGGCCCAGATCAGAATGTTCCATCCCAGGTCTGTAGACTGGAGTCCATTGACCATTATTTCTTTCCCGTCCCTCAAGGTAGGCCAGGAAAAGCGGGACTGAAACACCTCTTTGTTCCTCTTCAGCCATGTAGGGCTCTCTCATGTCAGCTTGTTGTGTTGCCCAGTGAGAGAGGCAAAAAGAAGCCAGCCACAAAATTGTCTCGCGTCACTTAATTTCCTCCTGGATTTCTAAGCAGGCAATTATTCCCTCAGCCTCCAATGGACTGCAAGCACTTTGGAGAGATTTATTGTTATTATTATTACAGGCACTGCATAAGTAAAGGTGTCAGGTAATTGAGAATAATCTTATCCTCCACCCTCCCAAGCATATTGTTTATCCAGTGGAACACCGTGTTCTTGCTCCACAGCTTCCCCTCCCCGAGTTTTTCATCTGACAACGAGGATGAACAGGTCAGAGGATCTGGGCGCAAGGGAGATATTTCTGTGACTGAAGCCTGGGAAACAGAGGACCAGAGCGGCTCTCACACTGGCCTGCCATGTGCCACTTGTGGGAGTCTCATTTCCTCCAGTTCACACCATTGCTGAACATTACTTGAGCACCTACTGTGTGAAATCCCATTACAAGAGGACTCAAAGGGAATCTTACAAAAGATTCGAAGGGAATTTGGCTGGTGCCCACCATCAAGGGTTTCTCGTCTAAAACAACAAAGATACAAAACACAACTTAGAAGGCAGCTTTGCATTTATTTTCCAATTTAATTCACAGCACACATAGTAGGTGCACAAGAAACACTTGTGGATTTCATATGTGAGCTACAATTCTGATGAGATTAAGTTATTTTTATTCACATTTTATGTGTAAATAAACTAAGACTCAGAGAGATTAAATGACATGCCTAATGTCAATATAGCTAACAAATGATAGACTGAGAGTTTTCAATCAGATCTTCCGCCAACCTGCCCTGCCCTGCACACCACGCTCCTCCTGAGTGAAGTACATAGAGATACCAGGCTGCGCGTGGCCATGGAAAGGAAAGAATCGTTATGCTGAGGAGGGCTCTTGGCAGAATGGTGACAATATGAGCTGACTTTTAAAGGAGTAGTATTCAAACAGAAGGAGCTGCGAGGAAGAACGCGTCCTGGGACCAGTGGCAGGAGCAATGGCAGGGATGGAGGAGAGGCTGGCTGTGGCCAGGGCAGAGGGACATGGTGAGAGGGAGGCTGGAATGCTCTTCAAAGCATTGGGCTTTAATCTGCAGGCAAAGGGAAGTGTAATCTTCTGATATAAGCTGACTTTTGTAAAACAGAGAATCATCTTTACCCCGCTTTCCCAATGTGGAGAACCTGCTATAAGACCCGTGAAGAGGAACATTTTCATCCCTTTCACAAAGGTGAGAATCTGCTTATTGTCTCAGACAACTAAAATACAAAACACCCTCCACCACCGTGAGTGTGGCTGCTGACTTTGTGTTGGGAGGTGGATCATACTGATTCATCCACTCCTTTAAAAATATATATATATATATATATGTTTCAGAGAGGAAGGGAGAGGGAGAGAGAGATAGAAACATCAATGATGAGAGAGAATCATTGATTGGCTGTCTCCTGCACGCCCCCTACTGGGGATTGAGCCCACAACCCAGGCATGTGCCCTTGACTGGATTCGAACCCAGGACCCTTCAGTCCACAGGCCGATGCTCTATCCACTGAGCCAAACCAGCCAGGGCTCATCCACTCCTTTTATAGCCAACTTCTTGTGTTTGGGTTAAGGGAACAACACATTTCTTCACAACAAACTCTCTAACTAGATTTTGAAAAGCTTTGATATTCTTAATATAAATGGAATCGACCAATTTAGATTCATGGAAAATGGTGGACTTAGTAACAGCATTTTGTTTTAGCACTTCCCCGATGGGGGTGCTATGGGGTAGAGATCCCAAATTCTCACCAGCCCCCAGGCCAAGCTTTTAAACATAGATTTAACTTTGGTCTATAAAGCAGTTACTCCTCTAACCATAGCCTAGCACTTCAAACTTCAAAAAGGGTTTCGTGCACACTATTTCAGTGCTAACTCACATCTGTGTGATGAGCCAGGTTAGTAAAGTGTCCTCAGGCCCCAGCCCTTCAACAGATAAAGAATGAAAACCCAGATATTACGACTAAACACATTCATGTCACCATTGCAGTTCCACCAGGTCTCTATCCTCCTAAGCCTACTGCCTTCACCATGCTGCCTTGGCATTCACTTCCTGTTAACAATCCTGTAAGCTAGGGAGGGATGTGACCTGGGCAAGCAGGGGATTGTAAAGCAGAGGGAGATGAGTAAATAGATTGCTATAACACTGCCTGTTGCTTGAGCTTAGTTATTTTATTTTGTGTTTGTTGTTAGGTTGTATTGTGTTGGGTTGGGTTAGATTTGAATTGGACTGGGTTAAGCTGTGTTGTGTTGTGTTGTGTTGGATGGGGTTGGATTGAGTTGGGTTGGGTTGTGCTGTGTTATATTGTGTTGTGTTGTTTTGTGTTGGATGGGGTTGGATTGCATCCGTAGAGCCAGATCCAAAGTTCCCCCTGACTGCGTAAGCTCTGTGGCATTCAGCGTCCATTTGCTTGTCCTTGCCGACCCACAGTGGTTACACAATGACCGAGTCCTGTGCAGCAAAAGCGAAGTGGGACACCACAGCAAAGGATAACACTCACTGCCTGGATACCAGCTCCAGGGGACCCCCCCCCCCCCCCACCCTGCCCCGTGCTCCCTCCCTCAGCTGGCTCAGGTTACAGGCAGCTTCAGAAAGGGGCAGGGAAGAAAGCCAAGGGCAGGGGGTGGAAAACAAGAAAGCACCAGGCAGAGAGAAGGGGGTGGGCAGGTGGGCAGCTTGCAGGCCAGAGAGAATTCTCAGGGAGTGTGAGAATCCTGACTCCTGGGAACGCTGTGATCTGTTGATCTGTTTTCCCTGAGGACCTGAGGTAACCCGGTCAATGAAACCCAACCCTGAGTGGTTTTGACATAAGGTCACGGCCCCAGATCAGGCAAGGTCATAAGTTCATTCTGTCACAACAA
>NW_005353690.1:686044-697825 GCF_000412655.1 Myotis brandtii | reverse complement strand
GCAGGTGGGCAGGGGGCAGCTCCAGGGGTTCTGGAGTCCTTCTTAGCCAGGCAGGTGACAGAGGAGCACATTCCTGCCTCCTGGGCACCAGAGAAGATCAGACTTAGGCTTAACACCCTGGCAGGGTTCTGAAGGCAACAGCATCCATTTCCTCATGCCACAGCCCCCTCTGCTCACTAAAGGGGAAACTGAGGCAGAAAACACTGAACTTCAGACCAGCAGCCCACCTCAAGGGAAGGGTATATTAGCAGTCTGTGCCCAGGAGGGCCCCACTGAGGGAGGGTCAGTGCTCACAGCCTCTCTGCTCACACCCTCCTTCCTCCCCGTTTCCCCTGGGCCCAGCCAGGAAGCCCCAGATGCTTGCCTCCTACCGCCCCCAACCCCCACTGCAGAACTAGTGTTTCCACCACTCTCACTGACTCTACCTCCTGTTTTTTACTGGAAAACAGGAAGGAAGGAGGAAGAGGAAGTCTTTTCAGAACCTCTGGTTATCATTGCAGTTTGCTTTTTCCTTCTTCTCCCCCACTCCAAGCCCCCAATCTCACCGGCCCCTGAATGGAGAAATCTAATACATCCGTGCTTGTGACAACAGGTGAGCCAACAGCTGCTGCTGTGGTCTACTCTGGGCCAGAGGGGCCCTCCCTGGTGAGTGGTGTGTGTGCTTTCTCTCAGGCTGATTTTAAACCAGAGTGAACTCTACATTGAATTCTGTACCTCCTCCGACAGCCGGTAGGTGGCAGAGCTGTGACAGGCTGGTGATTCCACTTGTGGCACTTGGTCCTGCAATGCAGGTCAGGACTGGCCCAACTGTGTGTCCACAGGCACCCCCAGGTGGCCCACATAGAGATCCAGAGCAAGACAATTTGGGGGAGAACTACCCCAAAAACTCTTCTGAAAGCCCCCTCCTCTCCCTGTCTCTTGTGTTTCTCTGTACTTCCCCTAATTTTATCTAGAAAAGAGAAGGCCCATTAACATTTATGGAGCCTTTGCAGCAATGGTTTCCAGACTTTATGGCATAAAGTCCACCTGCGGAGTTTGAGAAAATGCAGCTTCCTTGTCATGTTCCCTCAGATTCTCACTCAGCATGGTCAAGGTGGGGCCCCGGAGGTTGCATTTTGAATAAAGCACCAGCATGAGTCCCATGCAGTGACCAGGGAACCCTAAATTGAGAAATACAACTACAGGTACTGTGATGAGGGCTTCTTCGTACGAAAATCTGTTCTCAGGCCTCACGTAATTTCTAATTCCCTCCACCTGTCTCCTATTCTTCAAAACATCACCACTGCATTCCTCCACCATGAAGGTGCATCTCTGCATTCAGAGAGACCTCTCCTCTCTTCCCTCCACTATCATTTCCAGGTGCTCTAAGGTCACTGGACCTCTTGCTCCTTATGAAGGCTTTCTCAGACTGCCTAGCTGTCATCCTAACCTTCGTTTCACTCTGTCTAAACACCTGAAAAGCCTAGCACCTTTCTCTGACTTCATGGTCAAGGGCTCAGCTGCAATGGTGCAGGGCAGGCCACACCCCATCCTCCCACTTCCAGGCCCTGCCTTCCCAGCCACCCAATTCGATCGTCCCGGCAAAGCTTCCCTCCTCTGGAGCCTCTGAGCCCGGCTCCACAGTCGAGCAACCCAAGGCTGAACCGGGGGTGAGCTTGGGAGAGGGCAACTTCCCTGAAAGTCAGCAGACGTCAGACCCACCCAATGTGGTCACGCTGGGTGTCCCTAAGGTATCCCACTCCGAAGCTCCTATGGGTTAGTCTGCAGGGCTGCCCTAACAAATGGCCACAAATTGAGTGCTTAATACCACAGAGGTATTCCCCCAGACTTCTGGAGGTTCCAAGTTTGAGATCAAGGTGTTGGCAGGGCCATGCTCCCTCTGAAAGCTCAAGGGAAGAATCCTTCTTTGGTTGGTCCAGCCTCTGGTGGCTGCCGGCAATCCTCGGCACTCCCTGATTGTGGAAGCAGAGGTCCAGCCTCTGCCTCCATCTTCAGTGGCATTCTCCCTGTGTCTCTCCGTTCCTGTGTTCAAATTCCCCCCTCTTCTCTCTCATGAAGACGCCTGCCATTGGACTTACAGCCCAGCCTAATCCAGCGTGACCTGCGAGACATCCAAATAACTTGGTCACATCCTGCAAAGACTGCATTTCCAAATAAGGTCACATTCACGGATCCTGGGGGTGAGGAATTCAGCATTTCTTTTGGGGCCATACACTTCAATGTACCACACCTCAGACTGAAAGTACTCCTCGCACGCCTTGCCTTCTGATTGAAAGAAAGAGCAGGTTTAGGGGTTCAGTGCTTCCCCTCCCACTTCGTACGGATAAAGGGATTTCTTTCAGTGGGCACAGTAGGAGAGGCCAGTTCACACACAGCCCCTTGTGACTTCTTGGATTAGAAGAGTTTAAAGCAAGTCAGCTTTTTGGCTTCCCTGCTTCTCAGCGTGTGGGCCCAGATCAGCAGTATCTGGGAACTGGTTAGAAATGCAAAATGTCCAGCCTCATTGCAGACCCACGGAATCAGAAACTCGGAGGGCGAGGCCAGCCATCTGTCCATAACAAGGCCTCCAGGCAATCGAGAGGCTCACTAAAGGGGAGAATGACAGCCCCAGCAGAAGGGCACGTGAAGGGGTCCCTACAGAGAGCAGCAATCAGCTACCCGGCTCTATGGCTAGCTGCCCCAAATCTCATTGTTCCTCTGTGTTCCCCTCTCGCTGTCTCTCCTCACCTGGCTGTCCCACCGCCGCCTCACACACACTTACGAGGCCCTCACTTGCCTCCAGCTCTTTCTCTTGACAAAGAGGAGAGCTTGGCAGGGGTTGGTTAAGTTAGTTCTGATCACACACAAAATAAACTGTTATTTTTCTATCTGCCAAGCTGCTGAAGGCAAGGATGTCAAACCCAGGAACTGCGCGAACGTAAGATCTACAGCTACCTTAGTGTGTCTGTGTTCTAGACAAGCTTTATTATTTTTTTAGGAAATCATGGTCCAATTCCCGGAAAGATACCAGTGACAACCTCTTGGATTGCTCAGTGCACGGGCTGTGACAGTCTCCATACACATTCCCCCACCTGGGGAACGAGCAACTCCCATCAACAGCAGACGGCGGGTCACCTCTGACATCTGCTCTCCACATTTCGGACACCCTGGCAGTGCTCGCTCAAAGCAAAGCCCAGCCCAAGTGCTCACGTGCCATGTGTGTTTGCTAAGTCGGTGTGCATTAGCAGACAGACCTGCAGGACAGCAGATCCACAGGCAGGGGGAAGCCCTGGGGACATGTGCTGGAGTCTGGTGAATGTTCAAGACAAGATTTTAAAGATTTTTGTGGGTTGGGGGTGGGGAGGTGCAGAAAGGGCTTTGGAGAGAGCCAAGGCGCGAGTCCTGGGGAGGCCTGTGTGCAGGTGACCAACCTCCCAGCACTGTTACACGTCCTTGGAGAGACGGCCCAGCTGGGCATGGAGAGGCCAATGTGTGGAGCAGGGGATGTAAGAAGCCCTAGAGCTCCACTGCCAGAAGGGGGTGGCCACAAGCAGAGGCTGATATATTCGTCTCTCTTTCTGACTGTGTTGATGTCTAAGCAGATTCCTACCCAGTTTCCGTGCCACTTTTCTAATCACCAAATTGGGCACCATTATAGTAGAATCACAGTCAGGGGGAAATGCAGCCACACCCAATGCAGCGAAGAAAGGGGTTTGTAAAAGAGGAGCACGCCAGAGAGATCAGGTCATCTTTGCATGCCCGCACTCTGGTCTGAGACACAATTTGCATTTCGTGTGGAAATCAGATAGACAAAGGCTTGAGTTCAAATTTCCTAAAAAGGCTGCCTTATTCATCTCCATCCTCCTAGATGGAGCCCCGGGATACAGGAGGCCCATTCTTTTCATCACACGAGAAGGTAGTGGCTGTGTGTCCTGGGCCACAGCACCCTTCCCAGCAAGCGATCTGATTCGATTTCAGCCTCTCTGGGCCATTCTCCAGGCTCACACATTCTCCAGGCCTGGCCATTTCAGAATTTCACTCTATCACTCTTGCTCATTTAGTTTGAAACACTCACCCATTCTTCTTAAGCACATCATATGCTACATGCATGTTGAAACTGTTGTGACTTATTTTGCTTTGAGGATCCCTGAGTCACTCTTCAAATCAGCCAGAGACACCTAAGAAGAATGGGCTGTCACAAAACTGGGTTTGCATGTCACCATTCTGGGGTTCGATTTACTTTAAATAGGAATGTTGATGCATCACCTCTCGGGGGTCCCCTCTAGACAATGTAAGCCAAAGGGGCTTTCTGATGAGGAAGACAAGGGTGGGGTGGGGGTAATGTATATGGTGAATTTTCCTCTGGCCCCAGTGAAGAACACTGGGCGACATGGTGGAAATTCATGGAGTGAAGAGATCTGTGGAAGGAGCCTCATAACTCATGTGGCCACTGAGCTGTGATCCCGCCAGTTCACCTTGTCCAGCTCGTCTTCCCTCCCACCCTTCTGATCTGGCTGTAAATCACCTGTATGTATACACCTCTGAGAGCCAGTAGATATTCATGAAACCCAACAGACACATGCCCTGGTGGGAACATGAAGCTGGAGGGCCGAGGAGTGAAGGAGTAAGAGGAGGAAACCCCAATATTCTAACACTGTGGTTTGCACCCCCTCTGGGTGTACCTTCCCCCCGCCAGCCCCGGCAACAGCTCAGGAGCCTGAGGACCCGTCTTCTCCAAATGCCTGCTTCTCAGGGTCCGCCAGCTGCATTAAGTTGGCCAACAGAAGGCTCAGACTCTGACCCCAGCAGAAAACAGCGAATAACCTCCTCCTCTCTCCTCTAGTTGCTTTCTTTCCCCAGACAACCCTCTCATCTCTTCTGGCTTCTCTCCTGTCCCAACACTTCCCTCTCTCTCATCACCGCACCCCTAGATTGGGGAGTTGCCTTTGTTTACCTATGATGAAGAGGAAGAGGGGAGGTTGATGGTAGAAATAATTAACTTTTACTTGGTTCTTTTTCAGACAATGTGACAAAGGGGTGTGTTGACATGCCAGTAATAATCACCGCGAGCTCATGTGGCCCATTTAGATTTTAGTTCCACAGAATGGATTGTACTGTGTCATCTCGTCTAATCATCACAATGATCCGCGAAGTTAGGCATCAGTGTCCCCAAAGTTTTCAACACCGAACCCCCAACCCAGAGGCCAGACCTAGGATTCATCTGAAATCTCTCATGACAATTCTAGGCAGACCCTCCCTCCAAATCAGGTCCTGCTTTCCAGGGTGGCATTGCCCAGGGACTCCTCTGGGCCATGGGTGGATGTGCCCCTGCTATGGCATGGACCATCTCAGACTGTGACCACTCAGTCCACTGGGTTCTGCAAAAAACTCTGTGCCCAGGATTGAAACATGTGTGATCCCATGTACAGGTAAGTCATGTTGGGAAGACTGACGAGTTCTTTTTGGCCAGGTTAGTGTCTGGGTGCCTGTGGGAAAACTGTGTCCCCCTCTGCCTCAGCTCCCTCGTGTGGAAGTGAGGGCTTCATATCTCTGTGGTTCCTTCAAACATTAAGTCCTTTGATTCTACAAGAGGTGCAACTAATTCAGCCACAACTAATCACAAGGCACTGAGGACTGAGGAGGAAGGAGCTGGGCTGTGCTGAGCCGCGCAGGGACAATCAGAGACAGGAAAGTACTGGGTAACACGGGCCCTGTAGAAATTTATACCGTCACAAAAACCAGGCTCCCGCCACAAAGTCAGTGAGAACTGAGGCCAAGGATGTGGACTAGTAAACCCCACACTGGGACTCTAAGATGCCCCTGAGAGGAGAGTGAAGGGAAGAATGGATGGACGGGAAGAGGAGGAGAAAGCAGAAAGGAGAGGAGGGAGAAGGGAAGAGGCAAATGTAAAAGATCAGCCAGGCTCCACACTCCTGTGAACATGTCCTAGCAGATTTGCATTTCCTGTTAACAGTCATTTCTGTTTTTGTTGATCCTGGCAGGGTTTCCATGTCAGGTAATCACTGTTTTAGTTCATTCCCCTCCAATGACAGATTGTGGTAAGTGAAGTTGGTTGTTCGTAACGCTACCATTTACCTAACAAATTTTGAGCTTGTAGTACAGCTTCATTAATATGTTTAATTTATCGTTACAATTCCTTCAGGTTAATGGTTTGAGAGTAGGCTGGAGTTTAATCTGAGCAGTTATTATAAAGTGCTTGTTTCTCGTTAAAATGTAAAATGGAGATACTCAAGATTTACTTGGGATAAACTGGCCAGAATAAATCTTTCTGCTTTGCGTTGGGGAAGGAATGCATGTGGGCTATTAAAAATGCTCAGAATTGGAGAGCCACTTCTGATAACTCTAAAGTAATTTTTCAGATTAAACTGTCTTTCCCCAGGCCTAATGGAAGAGATGCCTGAATTCAGAATTTATTCTGGAAGGATCTCTGGAGGCTGCAGGATGGCAGGGGCATCAGAAAATGAATGAGAGCTGAATTTTGCCCCAAAACATAGCATCGACGATTCCTGAAAGGTGTCTGAGTGTTGGGTAACGGGGGACAGGAAATAGACACCAACTTATGGGCCTTTCTCGTGTCCTCAGGGAAAAGATTGAAATTGAGAACACGCGCCCTCCATAGAGAACAGGACAGAACATGGCCATCTCTTCTCCAGGTGGTGTTCTGGTGGGGTCCTCTGACAGGCAACCTGCCCCGGACACTCTTGTGGCAGCACACACACCCGCCCCCACCCACCTTCACTTCCAGGGCCTGGCCAGCAATGGATGCCACGGAGGCTGACTTCTCAGAGACACCACCCCTTCTTATTATCACTCCTACCCAGTCCCTCTCCTCTTCCACAGGCCTTGGTTTGAGTCACCTTGTGTGATGGTTAACTTTATGTGTTCACTTGACTGAGCCATGGGGTGCTCAGGTATTAGGTTAAGCATTATCTTGGATGTGTCTGTGAGGGTGCTCTGGATGAAATTAACATTTGAATCTGTAGACTGAGTAAAGCAGATTGCCCTCCCTAAAGTGGGTGGGCCTCATCCAATCAGGTGAAGGCCTGGATAGAAGGAAAAGGCAGAGTAAGAGAGAATGCTCTCTCTCTGCCCCACTGTCTCTGAGCTCGGGCATCAGTCCCTACCTTTAGACTTAGACTTGGGCTGAAACTAACCATGGGCTCTCCTGGGTCTCCAGCTTGCTCCTTGCAGACTGAACTTCTCAGCCTCCATAATTGTGTGAGCCAATTCCTTATAGTAAATCTGCCTGCCTATCTATCTATCTATCTATCTATCTATCTATCCATCTACTTCTCTGGACAGGAGAACTAATAAACCTCTGAACCCAGACTGAAACCCTTGAATAATGGGTCCCAGGTATTTCTGTGACCTACATGATCTGGCCTGCTCTCTACACTCATCCACCCCCATTCTCTTTTGGCTCATTTCCCTCTTGTCCCTCCAGCCTCAGGACTGTTCTGTCCACTTGGGACAGTTTCCCAGAGAACCTTTCAAGGCTGCTCCCTCACTTCTTACAGTCCTCTTGCTCAAATGTCATCTCTCCTCAGAAAGGCCTTCTCTGATCTCCCACTTCTAATAACTCCCACCCTGATCTGTCTCCATTCCCTTGCCCAGTTTCATTTTTCTCTATAACGCAACCTGAAACTATAGCTGTGTATTTAGTGTGTCTGTGCGCACCACTACTCCGTACAGTGCACTCCCTGTGGGTAGGAACCATGTCTGTCTCATTCTCCACTGTTCCTCCAGGGTCTGTGGAGGACTCAGCACAGAGTGGGCGCTCAGTAAGTTTTGTGGAAGGAAGGGAATGTGGAAAAAATGGAAGAAAGAAGGAGGGAGGGAGCAGCCATGCAAGCCCAGGCTCTCAGCCCACCATCAACTTTCTAAGGATGGCCCCTGGCATCTATTCACGACTACAGCATCCACAGCTTGACATTCCTGGGGGGGAGGCTGCAATCTAGGGGTTAGAAGTGCCAAGATAGAGGTCAGTTGTGTAAATCACTATATATATATGTGTGTGTGTGTGTGTGTATATATATATATATATATATATGGCTTTTACCTGAAGGTTCAAGGAAGGTTATGATGATTAATGATCGAATTCTATTGGCCTCCTATTCCCACCCCTACCCCAAATCGAGGCCCTCTCTGTAAAAATTTCACTGGTCACCCTGTAGCACACATGCAAGAATCCATCAGCCACACATGCAAGAATCCACACTGAGGGCTTGCTGTGCTCTAGCTCCTCAAGGCCCAGACATGAGTGCTCTGTGCCAGCAAAGAACAATGGTACCTTGGAATGATTTGGTTATCAAATGAGACTAAATTTAAATCTTTTCAAAACAAATTTTGGTATTAGTTAATAAATCTTTTTAAAATAATTATCAGAGCAGGTGGTTCATGTTGGTCTGCATATAAACAAAAGGCATGAAGCCAGTCCCTGATAGCAGAGAAATTTCCAGCAAGTCCTCCAGCTCATCCACCTGTTGGAGGAGAAGGTCCCTGCTCTGTCTACTAGGCTCTACGAGCAGGGACACCAGCCGTGGCTGGGGACACAGGTGAGCTCACTTATCCATTTGGAAGGAAACCCACAGCCGGGCAAAGAGAACTTCTGGTCCCCATGCCAAGGAGGGGTGTGGGGGTAAATGTCTTCTCAAGGAGGCGTCTGCCCCTGCTAGTGGGAGTTGAGCTCTGCTTTCTCCTCTGCACGTTAGTGAGGGGTCACTGGGGTCGCGCAGGCGCTGGCTTCTCTTCCTCCTGACAGAGCCATAATTAGCAGGAGACAGGGCTTTCAAAGAGGAGTGTTTGGCTCCAGGCACATCCTCGTCAGCCTGTCAAGCAGACGCCTGTTCTCCATGCACTATTTTGAGCCACCTTCTCAGCTGCATTTCTGATCCTCTTGGCCCATGTAACTCCCCTCCCCACCGAGCCCCCCTCATGACATCACTGGAGCTTATAGGTTTGGGGGAGGGCTGGACAAAAGGGGCATTTTGTGCAGGATGCTTGAGGGCAGCAGCGCGGGAGTGGCGGCCTAACCCTACTCCACGTCTCCCACCTCTGGTCCAGTGGGCTCTGCACAAGGACCCGTGGGCGTGGGGTCTTGACTCGGGGACAGATTATTACCAGAAGCCAAGAGGTTCAACAGAGTCCTGGCCTCGGAGAAAATAAAGGGTCCGAGTTGCTTAGAGAGGATTGCTTGGCAGCCAAACCGAGATGCGGAAAGAATAAGAGAGGGTGTGTTCTCCGCTTGGATCGGCCCTGCAGAGTCCCCAGGGTCTGGGGAAAGCCAGGCAGCACCCAGAAAGGCTGTGAAGCATCCAGGAGTCCCCAGCTTCCGGATCACCAGTTAGAGCAGTGGTTCTCAATCTTCTGGCCCTTTAAATACAGTTCCTCATGTTGTGACCCAACCATAAAATTATTTTCGTTGCTACTTCATAACTGTAATGTTGCTACTGTTATGAATCGTAATGTAAATATCCGATATGCAGGATGGTCTTAGGCGAACCCTGTGAAAGGGTCATTCGGCCACCAGAGGGGTCGCGACCCACAGGTTGAGAATCGCTGAGTTAGAAGATCACCCTGGAAAAGAATAGCTTCCTTCCTCCGCCTGAAGGAAGGTGCTCTCCAGAAACCTTAAAAGTCAGCTTGTAGGAGACCGCCATTATGTCCTCAGGGGAATGCCATGCACATCTCTCCAGCGCTGGTTCTCCCTACGCCACCCGTGGCACACCCACCAACCAGAGCTCACTCAGGAGGCAGGTCCATAAGGAGCTGCTTACACTGCACTCCTGGCACCAGCTGGACAAGCTGGGGTAGGAGAGTGGGCCTGAGGCTGCACTGGGTGGTTGTAGGAGACCGCCATTATGTCCTCAGGGGAATGCCATGCACATCTCTCCAGCGCTGGTTCTCCCTACGCCACCCGTGGCACACCCACCAACCAGAGCTCACTCAGGAGGCAGGTCCATAAGGAGCTGCTTACACTGCACTCCTGGCACCAGCTGGACAAGCTGGGGTAGGAGAGTGGGCCTGAGGCTGGGGTGGGTGGGCTGAGGGACAAGGGAGCAGCTCATAGGGTGGGGCCCAGAGAGGGAGAGCAGGAGTCAAGGTTCTGGGTCCAGGTGTATCATTGGGCATCAGCCTCAAGCTTTCTGGGCTGACATGTGGGATAAACACAGCACTTTCATCCTCCCAGGCCCCCTGCTGCTGCAGCACCACTGTAGGACTGGGCGGTGTGCTCCTGCTTTCAGGGTAACAAAGCCCTCACCTCTGCCCCCGCTGAGGAGGAGGACTCCTGATGACTGGGGCGGAGGGCACTCCCCTCAGGAGGGGAGGGCTTTTCTGGGAGAGGGCGCCCCTCCTCTGGGGTGGTCTGTATAGGGACTCACCTTCTCTCCTGGGCCACCAGCCGCCCATCTTAAGAGATGGTTGGCTCAGCGAGGGGAGTGGAGCACAGTCAGAACCAGGGCTCCCTGTGAACACGTGTCTGAAACCAGCTGTCAAGCTGCCGCAGGTAACAGCCATGAAAATTACTACCTGCCTTGTTCCCTGGCGTGCTCATGGCAACCCGAACAGGTAGACCTTTGCAGATGAGGAGAAGGTACGTCTTTACTCAAGACCCAACCCCTGGCCTGAGACTGCTGGGTAAGATCAATTTCGTTTGTCTAAGGCTGTGGTTCTCAAAGAGGGGTCCTGGGCCAGCAGCAGCGTCACTCAGTTTGTTCAAAGTGTAAATGTCAGGGCCCACTCCAGAGAGAATCAGAAACTCCAGGGCTGGCGCCAGCAATGTGTGTTGTAATAGACCCCCTTCCCTGCCACCCCCCGCCCCTCCTGCCGCTGATTCTGATGCATGCTCAACTTGGGAACTTCAGCTCAAAGCATACCTTACTGTCAGCCCATACATGATACTTCTAGGCAGAGTGAAAACACCCAGCCTTCCCTCACTACAGGTAGAGTCTGTCCCTTGAATCCAGCTCCAGCGTCACCCTTTGAACTTCACCTAGTCCATGCAGCCCTCCTCCTCTTCGGGAAGGCCCTCCTCACCTGGGTCTCACTCTGCCTCTTAGGCGCATTTTAGGTCTTGGGTGCCTGTTTCCCTTTTCACAAGAAGATGGTGAGTGCCTCCTGTTTGCTCCCCCACGAGATCCTGCCCCAGGGTGCTCGGCCCATGCCTGCCTGCCCTCACTACAGCCCCACACCCAGCGGTCCAGTGACTGTCACACGCTGCCCTGACAGAAACCAGAGAGAATCGATTAAGCACAAGCCTTAATTGTGGCAGTGTTTCCCGAGAGCCCGGAGCCAATTCCAGCTGCTTTTCCTTGTTTGCATCACGGGCCTTAGCTCCATCGGTTGTTTTTAATTACCAAAATAATAACAATTCAAAGCCCTTTGCACCAGCCATTCTCAAGGGACTGCAGGACACGGAGGGACAAGTGGTGGCTTGGCTCCTGGCCTCTGGATGCACTCCGGAATTTTGGCAATGTAGACAGTGGTGGGATACTAGCCAGAAAGCAGGGTTCCCGAGTTCTAGTCCTGCTGCCTCTGAATCTTGACTTGGTGACTTTGACCCTGTTGCTCTGAGCCCTGTGATGAAGACTCTGTTTTCAAAATAGAGTGGATCCCATCCTTCAACTCAGCAGATCTTTTCTGAGCTTATGGGAAGCCAGGTGCTATGCCGGGCATTGAGTTCACATAAGTATATGAGACATAACTCTTCGGGGAGGGTTCTTTGCATGGGGAATTGAGGGCTGGATTAAAACCTAGAGAGTGAAGGCAGGGGGAAGGGTA
>NW_005353690.1:653651-685968 GCF_000412655.1 Myotis brandtii | reverse complement strand
AGCTACTTCCTAAGGCAGGAGTGGGCATTCTGCAGATGGAAACAAGAGGGAACAGCCTAGTTGAAGGAACAGCATATGCAAAAACTAGAGGTGGCAAGGACCTGCAGTGTTTGGGTGACAGCGAGGCGTCCAGGGTGGCTGAGCAAAAGGTGCCCGAGAGGGTGGTAGAAAGAAAATGAAGCAGGAGGGAGAGCCCTTCGCAGGGCTGGCCGCCTCCCATCAGGGCTTAATCGATTGTCTCACAGTGGAGAGGAACCATCAGAATGAAGCTTTCACGATTTTCCAGTAATCGCCACTCAGAGTGAAATATAACCCTCTCGCCAATGAATGATTCAGAGGAGACAGGAACAGAGAAAGGGCGGAAAAGCTCCTCCGGCCTTAAGAATAAAGCCTGCCGCCTGCCCTGGGGCCGGGCGGAGGATTTCTCCACAGCGCCCTGGAACACGTGAAAACAGAGATGTGGGTAAGCCAGGGGGCCCTACTGGGGACCCCTTCCAGGTCCAAGGTGCCCATGTTTGGGTCTGAGGAGGTGAGGGGCCCGGTGGAAACTCTTAGGTGAATGACATGGGGCCTGGGGCTGGCTGAGCTGTGGGTCTGATCTGGGTGTGAGTTGGTTGGGCTCACAGGATGGACATGTCTGTACTCACAGCACCACTGACCCTGACAGTCATGCTGCAAAGTGACCTGGTGCACCAGGCCTCCTGACTCATCACAGAAGCAGCCAAGACACCTGTCGTACGGGGTTGCAGGGAGTGCTGAAGGTACAGTAAGACATTTTAAATAAATGGGAGGGGCAACCAGGGGCAGGGACAGAGCAAAGCCGCTCCTTTTACCGCGACCCCCAAGTCACCTTGGGCTTCCAAATGGCTGCCCATCAGTCATTTCCCAAGGTTCAAGGCTCCACTGGTGTCAAGATAGAGTGGAGACTGGGGTGGGACAGGGTGGGGGAGGACGGACCATCCTGGCAGTGGCAACAAGTCCTTGGCCATGTTAATGAGAAGCTTTGTTCTACATCACCTCGCTGTATAATAAGAGCAGGAATTAATACAACCACAAATTAATAGCATGGAAGAGCGATCGGGAGGCAGAGATGCAGTCCTAATGGGCTCGGATGAGAGCAGGAAGAAGATGGATATGGGGGCCTCTACTGCCCCAGTCCCTGAACCTCGCCAACAGGGCTGGCGGGGCAGAGGGGCCTTAGCAACCGCCCCTCCCCATGCCTCGCCTTTGCCAAGGACAGAGTGCTTGCCTCTGCCAGGGTGCTTGCCTCAGCCTCCCTCCCTGCTCGCTGCCCCTGCCCCTCCCTCTTAGAGTCGCACCCCAGGAAGGTATGACATGCACTGCCCTGCTGCTCGGGGACCCGGGCCACCCGTGGCTGAGTCCGGCACATGTCGCTCCCCAGCAAAGGGGAGAGCATTTCTCGCAACTGCCTTTCCCTAGGTCCAGTGGCCATGGAGAGTTCAGGAGCAATTTTCTATTAGGGCCACATGAATGGCTCACTCAGCCATTACATCTAATCATAACAACGATAGAAGTAATAGCCTCAAGTTTACAGGACCTCTCCTCACAACCATGTGCTCACTGCTCTCAGGCTCTCCTTGCATGCCTCCCCACAGGGGTCCCAGAGCTCCAGCGCCCCATCCTACCTACCCTGGCACCATCCTTGGGAGCCGGGCCTGCAGAAGCAGGACAAGGAGCAGGGCCCCGGGAACCAGCGTGACAGTCAAGGATCCAGGAGAGTGACAGGGGCACCTGGAGATGTGCATTCTACACCCTGTCAGCCCCAGAATTCCGGGCGACCTTGGGGAAGGCACTGGGCTTCGAGGCAGTACCTATAGCTTCTGTGTAAATACGCTTAGATCATTTCTATTCTCCTCAAGCACTTACATTTATTGTATTAACAGTAAATTATGGTCAATGAAGTGGACATTCCAAAAGCCTCCAGCGTCCCTGACTAGTCCTCTGCCTTCGTGCCCTGGGAAGGAAGTGGAAGAAAACCAGTGTGGCCCTAACTGGTTTGGCTCAGTGGATAGAGCGTCGGCCTGCGGACTGAAGGGTCCCAGGTTCGATTTTGGTCAAGGGCATGTACCTTGGTTGCAGGCACATCCCCAGGAGGGGGTGTGCAGGAGGCAGCTGATCAATGTTTCTCTCTCATCGATGTTTCTAGCTCTCTATTCCTCTCCCTTCCTCTCTGTGGAAAATCAATAAAATATATTATAAAAAAAAAAGAAAAAGAAAACCAGTGTGTCCACCTGGCATGTAGAGAAAACATGACGACTACGACCCCCAGGCTAGGAATGGACATTCCTATCGCTGAAGCTGAAACTTCGGCTGATGCCGGCCTGTGACACAGCCTCTTCCATTTCCTTTCGGGGCGTGGTCTGCCATGAAACCGGAGGCCTCTTTCCTCCCACTGTCCTCTGTGACACCTGATCTTTACGGCTGGGTTTGGACATAAGAACATATCCGCTCCTGTCTTGTTTAACCCGAGTGGGGGCCTCGGCCAAGGGTGGCTGAGGAGCGGTCAGTGGGGGGAGGAGGGAGAGATGTGCACAGTTCTTATCTGAGGAGCTGGGGTTTTGAATTCCTCAGTTAGAGAAGGTAATTAAGGATTATTATACAAAAGGTGGTCAGGTTTCTATAACCAAGTGAGAGAAATAGTGTCAACTGGACAGCAAGGAAGGACTTGCTGGAAGTAAGGCGTGTCCATGGCTGGACAACGGAGGTGAGGCACTTTCTCCAACTAAAATCTTCACATACCGAGTGGTTCTCACGGGTTCCAGGACCTGGAATAGTGTCAACTGGACAGCAAGGAAGGACTTGCTGGAAGTAAGGCGTGTCCATGGCTGGACAACGGAGGTGAGGCACTTTCTCCAACTAAAATCTTCACATACCGAGTGGTTCTCACGGGTTCCAGGACCTGGGGGCGGCAGAAATGCGCTGCCACTCAGGACACGCGGCTCATAGACAACTGAAGGAAAAGTTCCATTTATGTGTGACATGCATTCTGATACTTTCCCTTTTTAAAAAATAAAATGCTGGTTACGACCCACTAAATTGCTTTCGTGACACATTAATGGGCCTCACGCCATAATTTAAAAGTCATTGGATTCCATGATCTCAAAAGGACATTACCAGTTTCCAACTTTGTGGTTGGAAACCAGGAGGGGCAGATACCCTCCTTGTCTACTTGTTCCGCCCCGCCCTCCCCCACTTGTTCCCCTGGGACAGCCTTCCCTGGGTGGGGGGTTGCGGGGAGGGGTCTCTAGCACCATCTTGTTACCAGGTTTTCCAGCCTGATGCTAATTAGACAACGTGTGTGCGGAGCGATAATGGGCTCCCCCAGCTCCTCCCCATCCTGCACCTGCTCCCGGCCCAGAGCTGGTGCTTTCCTGGATTCTCAGCAAGGAGGAAGGACAGGGAAGCTGGGGAGGAGGGAGGACAGCACCAAGCACCAAGCAACTGCTGGGTAACCGAGCAAGGGTGAGTGCAGGAGGGGGTGCAGGGTTGTGGAAGGGGAAGCATTGGGGTCCCCCTGATGGTTCCTGATGTAACATCTCCACGGTGAGAGCGGTGTGGCTGGAGCATCACCAGGCTGCCTAACTGTGCGTGGTTCTCAACTGCTATAGGGCCATGGCCACTGTGGGGTCTTCAAGGGGTGATTCTCCCAGAGGGTGGGACTGCCAAGTGGTGGGAGTCAGCTTGGGGGCTCTGGGAGAGAGGTGTCACCCCTCCAGTGAGAGAGCCAGTACCGTGACCCCTTCCCAGGGGTCCTGGGGAGACGTACCAGTGAGAGCTTCTAAGGCTTTGCCACCACCGTGCCTTCCTTGTCACACACGTACAGACAGCAGTGCTTTGCGGGAGGGCCAGTTGTTGCCACAGCACAAACTCATTCCAACCTCAGCTCCTCTATCGTCCCTCTCACATCTACTTCAGAGAACATCCCTCTCCAGGGCCCTGTAGAACCAAATTCTTACTAGTTTATTAGGTGCTTACTGAGAATAGCAGTGTTTGTATACATGTTTAGCTACTGTTTTTACCCTAATAAAATGCATTTAATAACTGTGATGATTTTATAACCTCTGTAACTTTTTATACTATTTAGAATCTCTTTAATGGCGTTCTGGTGGCTCAGTAAAAAACATTAAATTGGCGAGGAGTTGAGAAGTAGAGAGCTGTGTTGTTGTTATTTTTGTTTGTTTTCTGCCCACAGAACAGTCTCAGTGATTGTCTTTAAGAAACACAGGTAGTAGATCTGCTAAGACTTGTTCGCTGATGCTCTATGAGACCTTTGCTAACTTTAGATAGTGAACCTCAGATTCTGTGGCCTTGCAAACAATAGGGGGGGGGGGGCGGCGTGTGAAGCCCTTCTCCATTCACGTGTATTGATAGATGTTGGATGAGAAGAGAAATGATCTTCCTGATATTCCTCAAACCTACCCTCAGAGACCCCACTGCTCCATGCCTGGGACATCAGTACTGAAAGGGAATATGACAAATGATTCTCATTAGAGTCTACTTTTCCAATTGTAAGGTAAACCAGATTACAAAGCACCTATGTAAAAATAAAATGCAGTACTGTCCATTGTTTTTGTTGTTCTATTTACCAGATCTTTTTATGAAACAATGTATGAGCATTTATATTGATAGATTAATATTTGGGACAATTACTCTAAGGACTGTAGAGATTGTGACTGCTTCAAAATAATTTTTAAGACATTATATTCAGCATAGTTTTATTGGGAAGACCAACATGTTGCTTTTTAAGCTGTTGAAAATTCATCACCCTTGTCCCAAATCTGTGGTTCAGTAACTGCAATACTTATTCCCGAGGCACAGTCTTCATAAACAGCAGCTCCGCCAGCACCCCTCCCAGTGTGACCATGAGCTTTATCAGAGGTGAGGGCTGGAGATAGATGGTGAGTATTTTGAGTCTGGAGGGAGAATAGGAAATAGCATTCCCTTTTGTATAATCAGGGGGCTCAGTGATTGCTAATATCGTCCAAATCTAATTAGTCTATGAAGCTATGACTCAGAAGCCTGTGTTCTCCCGGAGGATGTCCATTCCCTCCTCCTGCCCCCGTCTCCCCACTGCCCCACAGCACATGAGTTAATGCTCCTAAATGAGTCAGCCTTGTTCGGCTGTTTTCAAATGCTTTCATTCTGGGGCTTCCTGGGCCAAAATAGAAACTTTTTTTTTTTTTGCATTAAAGTGCAAGGCTAGCCTATATTAAATTGATGAGTTCTGACATTATCCATGAAACGAGTTTCAACTCAGGAAACAAAGATACCATTGTTGGTTCTCTCACCCAAACCATCAGAGAATGTCTGGTGTGTCAGTGTGCTCAAAGCTCTTCTAAGACAGGGCAGGGCAAAGAAGCTTCCAGAAAACAGGCTCCCAAAGATGAGATGCTGAATCCATGGAGCAAGACAAGCTACCCCAAGCACCTACATTTGTAAGTCTTTGCCGTATCAGTTCAGTCACTCTCTCTCAGGACTTTCCCCCCATTCCAGGAGGGAAGCAGGGGCGGTGGTGTGTTCTACCCAGCACGTGCCACTTGGCAAGACCAGTTGGAGTTGCTGGGCTCCTGTCTGCTGAGAAGGAGGGAGCTTCTATGAGAGAGAGAAACAGCCTCCCAGCCCGGGGAAGGAGTTGCCAGGCCTTGGAGGAATGATAGTGGGGCTGACATATTCTTTGTCATCTGTTTGCCCTACCATTGGTGGCAGGATCCAAGGACCCAGCTGAGAAGAATAACAAGGGAAGCCATGTTCTTATGGAAACAGCTTCTGCTCTCCAAGCATTCCAGGCCACACCGGCTCTGTTTCGGATGGGAGATGCAATTAGCTTCATTAGTGGTATAAATAAGAATGCTAATAGTTCTGCCTCATTCGGAATGACTGACGGCACACCTCCCAGGGAACTCGCCGGTGGTTTCAGTCATGTTCACACTCAAGGTGCCCAGCAACCCAGGCACCCCCAATTGTTGTTGTCGATTTTCCAGAATAGTCTTTTCAAAGTTTTCAGATTGTATGTCCTGACTCGTTTGTGTGTGGGGGGGGGGGGGGGGGGGGGGGGTGTCCAAAAATGACAGGCACTATCACTTGTATCCTGAATCCCTTCCTATTGGACACTCAGTCTGATCTTAAAACTCCAACTTCTCTGGCTTCCTCTCGCCTCCAGAGATATTCGGGAACAGAAGCTAGAAGAGGAAGGAGCACTTACTGAGCACCTACTATGTCCCAGGTGCTTCCTTCCCAGGAACCTCGGAGGGTGGACGGGACTCTCTCCCCACTGTACAGTGAAGAAAACTGAGGCAGAGATGAAGGAGCTCATAGCCAGCAAAGCCGGGAACGGAGCACAGAGCATTCAGAATGCAGAGCTGTCTTCACCAAAATGTGTTGCTTTTCAGCAAAAGAGCTGAGCACCTGCTTATTTTCTCGTTGTTCACTGAACATTCCTCTTGATTCTTTGACCAAAGGGTACACTCTGAGGGCAGCAGCCAAGCCTCGGCTGACTCATTAACTAATTCTTGTAGTTACAAAAGTTAAACGCCAATTAGAGCAGCCACTTTGCTTCGGTGTGGACTTTGTTTCTGACCACTGCTAGCTTCCTGCTCTTACTCACTCCCCTCACACCCAGGAAATACGGGGCGAGGAGCCAACAAAAGCTGCCTCTCTCAACCCACTCTGCTGTTGTAATAACAAACCATAAAATTAACTAAATTTCACCACGGTGTAATGTGCAGCATAAAAGCGGTGGCGATGTGTCTGCAGGGCAAGAGAACATTCCATTGGAACCAGTTTCTCTTTATTGCACTGCCAACGGTTAACAATT
The DNA here is from genome assembly GCF_000412655.1 of Myotis brandtii. Lineage (NCBI taxonomy): Eukaryota > Metazoa > Chordata > Mammalia > Chiroptera > Vespertilionidae > Myotis > Myotis brandtii. The sequence continues at coordinate 679,133 of NW_005353690.1, read as the reverse complement.
TCTCTCCCATAAAGGCAGGGAGAACAGCCCGGGCAAAAATGGAACGGACATTTGTGAATGTGCTGCAGATACCTGTGCATATATGCAGACCTGGATGATGTGGAACTAAAGGCTGACAAGGGCCAGGTGTGCATGTTCACACACACACACACACACACACACACACACACACACACAGGTCCCCTGGCTGTGGAAGCACACAGAATTATGCACATGAATACCCAGATGCATGTGTAGAAATATACAGCTGACACAGTGCACACATACCTGTGATATACATATTCATACTCGCTCAACACACTTGTGCAAATAGACAGTCATATGCAAAGGGATGGGTTTCATTCTTTTTTTCAAAAAAAATATTTTTATTGATTTCAGAGAGGAAGGGAGAGGAAGAAAGAGATAAAAACATCAATGATGAGAGAGAATCACTGGTCTTTGAGGATGGAGCCTACAACCTGGGCATGTGCCCCGACTGGGAATCGAACCGTAACCTCTGGGTTCATAGGTTGATGTTCAACCACTGAGCCACACCGGCGGGTCTCATTCTCTTTTTATATAAATGTCACCAGTAACCACCTTTTGGGATTCTGCAATCAATGGCACCCCAGGAGTAGCAAGGTCAGCCCACTGCTGAGTAACAAGGTTTAAGAGCTGGACCCCTCTCTTCCTGACCTATTGCTGAGAAAAGGCAGCCGACGTAGACGGCTTCAGTGGTTTGGCAGGCTTGGCTGGATCCCAAATGACACCACCAGCGGGATCTGAGGCTGTGCGTATAACACATTTCCAGGCTGGGCAAAGGTGTCCTGCTCACTAACAGGGCTGCTCTCGCCCTTTGGGAGAAAACGGGTGTGTGAGCACAGAAAGCCACTCAACAGCTAAATGAGTCTGTGGCTGAGAGAACCTGCCCTAGCACAGTCCGCAGAGTCAGGCAGTTCTCCTGATTGTCTGCCCTGAGTCCTTCCTGGAGCACTTAAGTCCATTTCCGGCCCTGGTGAGAGAACAGCTGCTCATCACACTCTTGGTGTAAATACAGCGGGAATCTACATATTCTCCTCCAAATGCGATGTCTCTGAAATTCACCGACACGGTCATCCTCTGCCCGCCTCAGATCCCCAGCTGCATACTGTGGTGAGGGCAAGGCCTGCGGGCGGAAGGGTGCTGGGAGCCTTGTAAAGAGCACCCGACTCCCAGTCAGGAGGCCGCTTCCACGCCGCCTCCGCCACCCCCAGGAACTTGGACAGACACACTTCTCTTGGCCTCTAAACGAGGCAGTGACACTTTGGCTAGTCAGTGAGGCCCCCCAAACTCTAGGACCCCATGATGTTTTGAAATCAATTGGTGAAAAGCAAGTGCCAATCTCACCTTTATGGAAAACAGCATAAAAAAGAAGCAGAATACCTCTGATGCTGTAATTGGTCAGAAGGAGTTCTCCCCACTGTCAGGGCAAATTTCTTAAAAATGCTGCTGGTGCAGGAATTGCTCAGATATTTACACAGTGAGTAACATCCTCCTCCTCCAAATAGCATGAGGATGTCCTACAGGCAGGCAGCCAGAGAGCCTTTGAGTCTAGCCATGGAATGCCCAGTAATGCTCAAAACTCAACAAATAATTACTTAGTGACCACATTGTAAATAATGGGGCATGGGGTGTGGTCTGGCTCTGGGGACACAACACTGAACAAGAACACAGGATCTGCCTTCAAGTATAATTATGGAGTCTGATGACCCCAACCGCCACTCCCCTCATCGGGCAATTAGCTCCCACCTTCTGGACAAGAAAATAGTCCTTTGCTTCTCTAAGACACATTTCTGAGCTCAAACAGCATCCTAAAGTGACACTTGGCTGTGGGGCTGTCCACATGGCAAGTGAGGGAGGAAGGCTGGCTTACACCGTTGCCAGCGAGAGGACATGGACCACCCATCCCTGTTCTCCAGGCCAGTCCCCTTTCAGAGGATGTGATGGCGTAAGAGGGGGAACAGAGGCCACAGAGCTTTCCATGAGGGGACACAGCTTCTTCCAGATGCTGAGAAGCCCAGGAAAGAGCAGGACCCCACGTGGACTCTGTCCTGGTTCAGGTGACTATTCAGCTGGTAAACACAGAGTGAGTGATGTCCTTGTCCTTTTGCAGACCAGACAAACTGAGACCCAGTGAAAGGACGTGATTAACACCCGGAATCAGAGAATGTTAGAGCTGGACCTAATGTCGGAGCTCCTGCTCACCCTGACAATTCTGAAGGCCAGATACGCGACTTTTCCTCCATTGCCCTATTCCCAATATGACATGCCAGTAAAAGACATGCAAAAATGTACCTCATAAAAGGATCTCTCGACCTAACTTTAATATCAATTCTCAATCATATACTCCGCAGATCAATTTTCCATGTTTTATCCCATGAAAAGATTTATTTTAATAAAACCATTGAGCTAGAGATTCCTTCCATTCTTCCTTTCACAAATATTTATTGTGTACATTCCAGTTTGTGAAAAGTAGCAATTGTGAATGTATTTGCTTAAATATAAATAAATAAACCTTAATAATATAACCCCCCAGGGTACAATAATTGGAATGGATTAGGCCTGAGTTTTCCATCATTTTAGGTTGGGTCAAAATACTGAGACCGCCCCCCCTCCCCCTACTCTTGGTTAGATGCTGAATTACATATACTGTCTACATTCAGGATTTATTCTGATGAAACTGTAGAAGACCGGATTTTTACTGGGAGCTTCCAAATGATCCTAGCCTCTAAATGAATCTTCCCTGGAAGGACCCAGCATAGACGCTGAACCTGATAATGAAGACTTTTTTTTTTTCACCAGACACTATAATGTACACACATCATATATGATGAATAATATGGACCTGGACTGGAAATACTCACTGAGCTTCCCTGTCTGGCTAAAGCAGGGAAATGATGATAGAGTGGAATTCTGGACCCTGCAGATTCCAGGTGGAGTTTTCCACTCTCTAAGACTTGTCTGTGACGTCTACATTTGACCACACAGTGAGTCTGTGGCACAGCTAAGTTTGTGAACTCAGTGGGGCCCACTCAGAGTCCTGAGTGGCCTGGTTGAAATTCAAGGGTTGAGTATCCAAGGAAAATTACACCACACACTGCTCTCACCCCTCTTCACCATATTGCTTACTCAAGTTAAAATTAGATTAAAAATGAACTTCATGGACTTGTCAGAAGGGAAGTGAGGAGAAGGAATTACTCAAGTTAAAATTAGATTAAAAATGAACTTCATGACTTGTCAGAAGGAAAGTGAGGAGGAGAGGCTATGATGAGGAACAAGTGTGAAAAGAGCAGTGGGCATTGTTACTAGGCAACCAGCCTGGACCACTTAAGAGGGGTGGGGCTTCTGTGTCCTCTGTATGTAGATGAGGCTCAGATAGTTCTGAGCATCAGTGGATGGGATCTCGAGGTTGTTCACCATCCGCCTCCCTGTCCCTGTCCCCACAACAGGTGAGCCATGAATTTGGTGTGCCCAAGGATAGCTCTGCTCAGTGGAGAGAAGCAGGAAAGAGGGGCTTAAAGAAGAATTCGAAGAAATAAGAGAGATGGGAAAACACAGAGAATCAAGAAATTGAAAACAATAAAGACCTCTCCATAGCATCATCCTCAAGACCAGCTTCCTGCCTAGGTTCTGCAGAACCCACAGCAGTTACGCAGACAGCGAGGTCCAGACTTGGAGGAAGTTGGAGAACCTAGCAAGACGCATGAGGACACGTCTGGGCGAGGGGCAAGAAAGTGGGCTTCTGGGTGCCGTGTGTAAGTTGTTTTTGGAACACGCGGCACATTTTCTTAGCAGATTTGCTTCTTTTCCTGCACACCTTATTTTCCACATGTGGCACTTTGAAGAAAGACAGTTCATACTGGGCGGGGCGGGGGTGGGGGGGAGCGGGAAGAGGAGACACTCAACCCAATGCTGAGACAATGACAGCTAACAGTTGGGAGGAGTCATGTCCTTTATCAGCACTGAATTGTAACTGAGCACAATTGGGTATTTATTTACTAGCTCTAGACAAGTTACTGGGATGGAAAGGAGACAATAGCAACATGAAGCTTTCTCCAATTAGGCCTTGGGCCCTGCAGCCTCTGACATTTCATATTTCATGTAATCTGAGGCACCAGTTGCACGGCACACTATAATTTTGTGTACTACTGAGAAAGGAAAAAATGATGGCAATTAACTATGACACATTGATTGTAAGATGCATTTAGTTGGGAGATGTTCAAATGGGAGTGAAAATGTGTCTTAGAATTGTTAAAATAAGTAAATTCTAAATCCCTTATGATGGCATCCAAGCCCTTCACAGAATGGCCCCCCTATATTTCCAGCCTCACATCCAGACCCCCCTCCATGGACGAGCACTCAACCAGACCCGATTCTCCTTCGTGGCACACTCGCCCCTTCTTGGTTTGGGGCCAGGGCTGACACTGCTCCTTATTCCTGGAAGGAAGCCCGGAGGCTCCCGTCTCCCCTCTCTGGCTGCACAAGTCCCCACACTCGGATTCACCCTCATCGAGGCCCTTACCCTTCAAGCACAGTTCTGAGTATTTCAGGGTTTGGTTCTCTTCCTAGGTGGTGAGCTCCTTGAGGAAGATAAATCAACCACAGCTAACATGTAATGAGTATTCATGCCAGATAACGTACGTGTATACCACACACATCTCACATGCAAGTGGGTGCTATTGTTGTCTAATGAGGGAAATAAGATATAGAGAGTAACTTTGCCAAATTCACACAAGCTATTGACTAAGAATATTATTTAATCAAAATGGGACTCAAGCCCAGGTCTGGGTGACACTACTGTGCCATTTTTAATCGTCCATGGCCGGAGCACCAGCATCACGCGAGGCGTGAAGCGAACACTCAGTAAATGCGTGTGATGTGGATAAATCAATCCATCTTGGGTTTTTCCTTTGGCATCAATACAGCTTTGAAGAGACCCTCTAGTGTTCCTTTCTTACTATTCTCTTCCCCATCATACCAGAAAATTTACCCCTGCTGTTAGGGAACTTATGATTATAAATAAAACAAAGCCTTTAAGATATTACCGAAAACTAAAGAAAAAGGCAACTCCATACAAATAATAACATTGGATAAAGGTATGAATCATCATGCCGATAATAACAATAGAATTCATGAGCCATCATAATACGCGTAGACAAATAAAGCTTCTGCGAACATCATGAGTAACAGACAGATTCATCTTGGCTATAACACAGCAGCTTCTGTGATTGTGGCTGTTGTTATTATAAACGAAGCTGGCTTTGGAGTATTATGCTGTGGACAACTGAGAGTTTTAATAAACTTGAAAGCACAGTCCAAAGCTAGAGCCCTGCTTCTCTGGCTCAGAGATGTTTTGGGGTACAGATGCGAGGCCAGTGCTCCTGTTGGTCACATCACGGGGCCAGAGTGAGGGTGACCCCTGACTTTTGCAAGTTGTCTTCAAGAGACAGGAGCCTGGTGGAGCCTGACTGAACCGATATGTGTTTTTCCTCGGAGGATGTTTATGAGAGGACCGAGGAGCTAGTATCTGGCAGAAGTCTCCTGGGCAAACGTAAGAGAAACAGTATTCCAAGTTCTATGCTGAAGATCCATTTGAAAGCATGAGATTACTTTCAGGTTTAGAAAAACATACCAGAAGAAGAAGAAAGAAAGCTACTTTGAAATGATAAAGAGTCGACAGGGTGAACTCTTTCGATGGGAAGTGCTTTGTTTTAAAAAATTTCATTATAGTACAATCCACATAGAAGTTGTGTCATCTAATTCTTTTCCTAAATGTACAGTTCAGCAGTGTTAAGTACATTCCCACTGTTGTGCAACCACTGGCACATCCATCCACAGAACTCTTCATCTTGCAAAACTGAAACTCTGCATCCATCGAACAATAACTCCCTCTCCCTTCCCTTCCCAGCTCCTGGCAGCTCCCCTTCCAGTGTCTGTCTGGAAAGTCCTTTTCAAATGGCCCATTTCATAATCATTACTGCCTTGTCCTTTCAGGGAGCTTAGAATCCTGAAACTTTTGTCCTTGGAAAAGGGAAGAGTCGTCCTCCCAGAGTCCTCTGGCTTAGAGAGAGCCACTGGTAAGAGGACAAGTGGGAAAGTGAGGCTTGCCTCAGAACCCGCAGTGGGTGGGTGAAGTGTGCAAGCACCACCTCTCCGATAACAGGTTAGTTAGATACACAGTTGTCACCCTCTGCCCTCACTCCCACCGGCCAGCTTGTGCCTTATCAGGATGCTGTGTTGCCTGGAGGCAGGAGAACACATCACATGCCTCCTTGAAAGCACCTGTCCTTTCACCTGTGAGATAAGCCGCCTAGAATAACACATCCCAACACAGCATGCCATCAAGGGGCTGCGGGTGCTTCAAGGCACGAGTATTTCCCTTCCGCTCTTGTGGCGGTGGTCGTGTGCCACCTGGCGGAGCCTCCGTGTGCCCCATACAAATGACCGTTTCCCATGTGTGCCAAAAAGAGATAGAGGACTGTTCAGGTATGATCTTCTCATTTCACAAGACAGAGAGTTTAGAAGAACTCTGAGCTCTCTGGGGGGAGGGGGGTAAGAGGAGATCCGTGCAATACAGGACCACCTTAGAGGCTCAGCTCCCATAGAGCACAGACCATGGGCCTTGCCTACTTCATGCACTCGAAATTGTCAGCACTGGCCCCTGCAAATGAGGGCGAGCTCCCAACCCCTCGCCTTGTCTCTCAGTGCCCGTCTGTGGCTTTCTCCTTCCTCTACTCTTTATATTGCTCAGTTATCCACACAATTGGTTTGGTGCAGATTCCCAACAGATGTTCATGAAAACATTTTGTATTTCTACCTCTGTCTTCCAAGTGCTGTCATGTTACTTTCTATATATAATTTAAGTATGTGTCAACTTGAGAAGAATGGTAAGTTTCAGTGGAACTGGGGGATAATAACACTTCCAAAGCAGGTAGGCATCCTGCGTCTAAAATCACAGCAATACACACCAAAGCAGGGAGAACCCCTCCCTAAGAAGAGAAATGAGGAGCACTGTGGATTCCATGTGCCCTCTGGAGCATCTTACCTCAGCTTTATCACTGGAAATTTGTACATAATTAATATTTCTCCCAACAGAATAGGTACCAGCAATTGCTAAATGTTGGTGAAATGAACAATGTATAAATGTGTGCATAGATATAGATAGATATAGATATAGATATAGATATAGATATAGATATAGATATAGATATATCTTATATCTTTAAAATAACTCCTATTTGGGGATGAATGTAAGTGTGGAAGTAGGAAATCCCATTGATGAGCAGAGTGTTTAAATTAATTATCAACAAAACATAGGCATTAAACTCTAGACTTTAACACATTAAGACTGGTTACTTTGAATGACCAAGAGTTCTCAGAGCCCATACAAATATATGGCATTGGTTAAATTTTCTGTGAAATCAACACTCCAAAACATCATCATTAACTTCATAAATGAACAATTCCAAAAAGTTATTTGAGTAATGGTGAACTATAATAACTTTGACATCCATGGTGCTTGTTATATGTAATTAACGTTAACATTTTGCTCTTGCTTATCTCTTGCGGGCAGGAAAGCTCAAATGACCCAGTACCTGGAACTCTCCTATAGAAAGACATGCTATATCTCATCAACAGTTATAACAACTGCCTAGTTTGCTTATGAATAAATTAATGACTGAAGGAATGAATGCATCAAGAGAACATCTGTGAGAACTTGTGGGGAAGGAAATGCTATAATCGAGTGATGGCGAACCTATGACACGCATGTCAGAGGTGACACACGAACTCAATTTTTTGGTTGATTTTTCTTTGTTAAATGGCATTTAAATATATAAAATAAATATCAAAAATATAAATATTTGTTTTACTATGGTTGCAAATATCAAAAACTTTCTATATGTGACACGGCACCAGAGTTAAGTTAGGGTTTTTCAAAATGCTGGCACGCCGAGCTCAAAAGGTTCGCCATCACTGCTATAATCCATGCTTCTAACACACATGAGTTCAGGTCAGTCGGTTGCTCTGGGAACTCCATGGAGCTGTGCCCTCTAAATCTTCTGGGCCCTGCCAGCCAACCCCACTTGGGAACTTCCCCCCAATAACCATGACTACATTGTGCTCCTGGAAGGGCCCCAGGGCTCCAGTGTCTCACCCCAGGAATAACTCCTCTGGCAGCGCCAGAACAGGCCCAGCCTTGCGAAAGAGCCCAGCTGGGCCAATAAATTGCACAGACAAAGATAAAGACACACATTTTCTCTGGGCTCAAAGGACTGCAGCACAGGCGCTCACATGGACACTCCTTTCCTCCACTTTTTCTCCTCTCCCACTCTACCCCTTTCTCCTCTTTCCCCATCTGCTCCATGAGCCATAAGGCTCCTGTAATTCCTGGTCACTGGAGCTGTATATCATTCCAGAGCTGGTATAGCAGGCTGTTTGTTGGGATGACCTTGAAATGACCCTCTCTCTGGGTCTGAGTCTAGGCACTGGTTTAACCTTGTTCCCACGGCCAGCTGTGGGCTGATGAAAAGGGCTCAAGTTGAAGTCAGCAGTCCAGACACTGCTGCTTGCTACCTGGGTGACTTTGGGCAGGTTGTTTGATCTCGCTGAACCTCAGGAAACAATGCTAACCTCATAGAATGGTTGGGAGCACCAAATGAGATAACTTGCAGCTTTAATTAAACAATATTTCTATCATGCCTGTAAGGTTACAAAGTATCTTCACATCTTTGGATCACCTCGAGGGAGGCAGGGAGGCATTTTAATTCCATGTTTTAGCAAAAAAAAATTAAAACCCGAATTCAAAAATATTTTGTGACTTAGTCAAGTTGGTGAAGGAGGAGGAGGATGAAAACCCAGGTAGCAGGTACCCCAGCCAGTACAAGCTCCACCCCTCTCTGTAAAGCAAGTCCGGTGAAGAGTTGTTGTGGAAAGCGTTTTCTGTGCATGCCAGGAAGGCCACAGAGCAATCCAGGAACCTAGCTTGTTTTCCCTGTTCGGCCCCTGGATTTCAATCTGTTTAATTCCGTGGACTCTCTGAAAGGACATGCCATCCTTCATGTACTTTGTACCTCAGTCTCCCTCATCGGCCCACTGCGGCGGGAGCAGGTGTCTCTCTTCTACTGAAAATGGTGAGGATTATGTAAGGCACTGGCTAAAGTCCTCTGAGATGCTTAGAAATCAATTCTGGATAAATTACACACACACACACACATGTGTGCACACACACACAGATTTCTCTAGACATCGGCCCACTGCGGCGGGAGCAGGTGTCTCTCTTCTACTGAAAATGGTGAGGATTATGTAAGGCACTGGCTAAAGTCCTTTGAGATGCTTAGAAATCAATTCTGGATAAATTACACAAACACACACACACACACGTGTGTGCACACACACACAGATTTCTCTAAGAATGTGAGCCAGTCTAAGTCCCTGGAGGAAGTACCTTGCAAAGGTTCAGGTAGGTATTGATGAGCCCTGTATTTGGGGCCTTGAATGAAAAGGTGAGGTGTTTGTTATGGTGATACCAAGAGGTGGTGAGATTTGAACAGCAGGAGGAAGATGACGTTACAAGAAGAGTCAGAGGAACAAGGAAACCAGCGTCCCTCTGCTGACCTGGGAGAACATGATAAAATATAAACAACACGGACATTACCCGGATTCCATTGTTCCTCTTTTCTCTGATTGCCCCTTGGGATAATTAGCAAACAAAACAAGCCAAATAAAAAACCTCTTTGCCAGCCCATTGCCCCTCCCTGGTGGATGATTTGGATTAGGTGGCATCAAAGCACTCAGAGAAGGAGGGAGAGAGGGCAAAGCCGGAGCTTTCTTTTCTAGCCCAGAAAGGTTGCTGGGAAGAGCTCAAGGGCTGATGTGGGGAGGGAAGCTGGGATGCGTCTCCATGACAACCATCCAGGCCCAAGGCCAGTTTCATCATCTGGAAACTAAGCCAGACATGAAGGAAGTTCAGTTTCTCTTAAGCGTAGGCCTGTTTGTCCGTGTGTGTCTGAGGGTGAGTATATGTGATGGGAGGGGGGAAGGGGAACAAAAGAATCCAGAGAGGGACTAGGAAACTGACCAAATCAATGCCAGCTCAGTGAAGAGGTGTTTCTGGAGAAAAGTATTTGCTGCTCCAAAAAGAGTCACCTAAGATGGACCCAGGAAGTTGGGTTGGTCACAGAAGAAGAGGCAGTGTGAGGGTCCAGTGTTGAGCCGGTCACCCAGGGTGATAGACAACGTACATTTGCAGAAGAGTCTACACACCACATCTGGGGTCTGGGAGGGAAGGCGGTGGCTGAGATCACACAGAGAGTGGCAGAGCCTAGACCCCTTCCCAGACCCCAACTCTCAAGCCAGAGCTATCCTGGTCTCTGCAAGTGGCTTCACTTTATCCTTCTCCCCCTTTCCAGTCTTTCCAAACCCCCTGCAGCACTTCATTGTTACCAGATTTCCCCTGAAAAGCTCAGACACAGGTAGTTGGACACAATGACTTAGGCACCGTCCGTCCGCAGTAGGGCTGTTCTGGGACAGATGTGTGAGAAAGGATCAAAGGGAAGGAGGTGGCAGTTTAATCTGCTGTGCAATTTTCCCTTCGGTTGGTGCTGGAGAAGTGATTCATGGGGGTGGGGAGGTAGGAGGTATCAGATATGCACCTGCCCATCTACCCACCTGCACATCAGTCAACTGGAAAGTCGTGTTCAAACTCTGGCCCTGCCACTTACTAAATGTATAACCCTGCCCAGAAAACCTCTTTGCTCAGTTTCCTAATCTTTAAGAGAGTGACCAGTGACCTCATAGGCCTAAGATGCTGCTAGCAGTCCACCTGCAACCCTGAGGGAAGCCCCATCCAAGGACACAGCTGGCAAATCCATGAATATCTGAGCTGACCGAGTGGTGAAGGAATGCCTGCCTCCCTTCTCATCCCAAACCTCTCCTCTCCTGCTCAGTTTCCCCACCTTTTCCACATCCTGAGGCATGCAGCAATGTCATGTTGGTAGCATATGCTGAGGTGAGAAGGCTAACCTCTATTTTTGTAAAAACTACTGTTTGAAATTCTCTGCTATTAGATGATCCCTTATTCTGTGAGTAAACTCTGTTATTTTTAGATGGCCCCTTACTCTGTAAATTAACTTTGCTTTCTAGCTACTTGAATAATAGGGAAGATAAATTTGGCTGTCTGACCTTGTAGGCTAGTCATCTGACGTAAGGTCTGGAAAAACCCTTATTTGGGAGACAAAAGGGGTGGAAAGATATAAATAAGGAAAGCTTCCTCCATGTTTTTGCTCAGAGATTTGGGATTTGGGAGACATCTCCTTCTGGGCCTGGCAGCAGATAAACAGTGTAACTCCATTTCTCTGGGCATTGCTTGGTTTTTCTCTGGTCTTCTGTAAGCATCATTTCTTCTGTAGAGGTAGACTAAAGATATAAATAAGGAAAGCTTCCTCCATGTTTTTGCTCAGAGATTTGGGATTTGGGAGACATCTCCTTCTGGGCCTGCTGGCAAATAAACAGTGTAACTCCATTTCTCTGGGCATTGCTTGGTTTTTCTCTGGTCTTCTGTAAGCATCATTTCTTCTGTAACAGAGGTAGACTGGAGAGGTAGCTCAGAGGCAGGTAGATGGCACCTGGAGCTCTGGGTGCCCAGGCCTCTCCGGATGGCTCCCAGGGCCACAGGATCAGTATCTAGGTGTGCCACAATCACCATGAGAGTGCAAAGCAAGTCCAGCCCAAAATATGAGGTGTGGGGTTGGAGGTGGGCTGGAGGAGCCCTCAACCCTTGGAGCCAGGGAAATTCTGGACACTTACTGGTTTAGAATTATCTGAACCAGACGCTGTGAGCTAAGGAAGATGGGGTTACCCTGATGAGCTCAGGCTGATGGGAGCCCTGGGGTGTACCATACCATGGTCACTGTACTTTGGGAAGAAGGTGGAATGGTTTTGTGGAAGCTCCCATCATGCCCAAGCAAAGACAGACCTGGCAGGATGACAACTGGGAGCAGCATCCCAGGTCAGAGACGGTCCCTCTGTGGCCCTGAGGATATGCCTTGCCCACCACGCACTTGGGTTTGCACACCTGTAATGCCGGAGTAGCTAGCCAAGTGCTCAATCCCCAAAGATCTGGTAAGAACAATAATGGCCACAGTGAGACATCCTATTAAAAGACCGAACATTTGAACATTTGAGTTTGTTTTTTTTTTGAAAGATTTAAAAATAAAAGGTTATTTAGCTCTTTTTCCTCCCCCTCTCTTAACAGCACCTTTCAACCCAGCAGCTGCCAAAGAAGTTATGAGCTGGGGTTATGTATAGAAACCACAGCACTCACTACCAAAGTAGAGAGCAGCAACTCCCCCACACCATTTAGGGTGAGAAGAGAGAGCAACTGGACCCAGCCAAAACAGGGGCTGGGTGTGTGTGGCTGGCAGGATGGGAGGGTGGGGTAGGGTGGAGACATCCCTACAACACTACGTGGGCGGCTAGGGGTCCCTCAGGGAGTGCTGCCCAGGGTGGGCACTGCCAGGAATCACAGTGCTTTTGTGATGGAAGGAACTGCCTCAGGGCATCTCATTCATGCTCCCAGATGCAGTTTATCGTATTTGGGGAGGCCTTCAGGGACAGGAAATTTGATAAATTCCCATTCCAATGTTTCACGACCCTGACAGCGAAGGAGCTCTTCTTAATAACTAAGCCACAGGCTGCTTCCCACAGTTTAAATGCATTTTCCTTCTGATGTCCTTAGTGGATCTGGGCAACAGCTGGTCACCATCCTCCACATAATAACCCCTCTCAGATTGAAGATGGTTATTATGTCACTCCTCACCCCTGGATTCTAGTTAAAGAAACTCCAATTTCTTTATCTTGGCATCAAACGCCCTTTTCCTTTGTCCCAACTCAATCCATCATCACCCTCCTTTTCTTTTTTAAATTATATTCTGTCTCTCAACCTTGCTGTAAAATTGGTGGAGCACGTATAAATATCATTCCCATTGTAACAGCATAAAAATGGAGGTGCAAAGATCAGGATTGGGGGGAGGGGAGGAGATTTACTGTGTGCGGACCCCTTGTAAGCTGCTTGCTTCCCCTATGTTCTCTCAGTGGAGAAGGTATCTCACCCTGAAATTCACATATCTACACACTGAGATGCACATAAATTAGGTTACCTGCTTAAGACTATCTGGGTAATAATCGCCATAGCAGAGGTTAGAGCACATGATTCACTGTTTATTAACTCACAGCCCAGTTTAGACCAAGAGTACATTCAATCCATTCAGGAAAATGCAAATGAAACCACAATGAGATACCAGTTGACACCTACTGGGATGGTTATAATAAAATGAAGACAATAGCCACTATTGGTGAGGATGTGGAGAAATTGGGACTGTCACACATTGCTAGTGAGAATGTAAATGATGCAGCCACTTTGGAAATCAGCCTGACAACTTCTCAGATGAATTAGCATCGATTTTACTATATTATCCTGATTTCCACTTCTGGGTATATATCCAAGAGAAGTGCAAACATAGGTCCATGCAAAAACCTGTACACAAATGTCCACAGCAAAACTATTCAAAAAAGCCCCAAAGTGGAAACCACTCAAATGTTCATCAAATGAGGAACGGATAAATAAAATGTGCTGTATTCATATAATGGAATATTATTCAGTGATAAAAATGGATGAAGTACTGATATGTGCTACAACATGGATGAACCTTGAAAACACAGTGCTAAGTGAAAGAAGCCAGACACAAAGGACCACATAATGTATGCTTTCATTCATATGAATTCTAGACTAGGCAAATCTGTAGAGATGAACAGGAAATTATTGGTTTCCTAGGGATGGAAGACATGGGTTTTGGAGCGGGTGATGGCCAGCAGTTGTGGAGTTTCTTTTCAGAGTAATGAAAATGTGCCAAAACTGATTGTGCTAATAGCTGCACAACTCTGTAATTATACTAAAATTAATTGAATTGTCCTCCTTAAATGGGTGAATTGTATGGAATATGAATTATATCTCAATACAACTATTTAAAAAAAAGTTTACTAAATCCCCAAACTCTACTTTTTATTTAATTAATTAATTAATTTATTTATTTATTTTAAATATATTTTTATTGATTTCAGAGAGTAAGGGAGAGATAAAAACATCAATGATGAGAAAGAATCATTGATTGGCTGCCTCCTTCACGCCCCCTACTGGGGATCAAGCCTGCAACCCAGGCATGCGCCCTGACTGGGAATTGAACCAGTGACCTTTTAGTGCATTGGACCACGCTCGACTACTGAGCCACACCAGCCAGGGCGAAAACTCTGCTTTTCAAATGTTTGGGAATTCCTTGCTCTCCCAAGAATTGAACCAAGAATCCATAAAACGGGGCTTTGAATCAATTTCTGGAGGTGTTCATGAGACCTGCCCATCTTTATCCATCTCACCATCTCCAGTGGTGGATGTGTGAGCATGGCCATTGGCTCCACCGTCCTGGGAGGGAAGACACCAGGCCCAGGAAGAAGGGACTGATGAGGCTCCTCTCATCCAAAGATGTATATCCAAGGCATATGCCTGGAGGACTCCCACACCCATGTCCCCACTACCAATGGAAGGCAGCAAAGCAAAACCCAGGCGCCTGTCCAGGCAGAAGTGAGTCAAGTAAAGGACCCAGGCGGTGGAGTCCCTGCCCCATGCCCGAACCAGGTCCCTCGAGTAGCAGGAGCCAGGAGCCTCTCGGCCAGAAGCTCTGAGGGAAAAGAAGTGCCCACCTGCCCCTCACTCTTGCCTCGCTCTGCCACTGGACAGAGCTCCAGAGTAAAAGAAAGAGGAGGTAAAGAAAGAAGGGAAGAAAAGAGCATGCAGAGACCAGTTGGAAAATAGAAGGGGGCCAATTCCCTCTTATTAAGACTGTTATTAGGCTGTGAATCAAATTAAACCACAGGGCTTTCCACTTACAGAGTGCTATTTTAAGGCTTATTAGACTATATTAGGATTGGCATACATTTCCACTGACATAATATCGGTCTTTAATTGGATTTAAGGGTGAGGAGGCTGCTTTCAGCTGGAATAGGCCCTGCAAGGAGAAACTTGGTATTCTCCTCACAGCTTTCCCACTTCCCCTGTTGGCGGCCATCCGAGGGGCGCACAGGCCTGTAACCCATTCAGATCCAGCACACAGCTGTTCCCCTCCTACCCCGCCTCCTCTTCCTCCTGTCTCTCCTGCTCCTTTGATCAACTACTGGGAGGCCCAGCAGACCCTCTGGTGCATATGTGTGCCCATTACGGGCTGCTGGGTTTTGGTTCTCACAGCTGTGGGTGCCCCCCAGGCCGGGCAGCACACTTCAGGTGCTGTGAGTACAGTGCCAGGGAGAGAAGTGGCCTTGCCTTACCGATTCTAGGCAGCTGTGGAGACCAGGCGGACCGACAGTGGGAGGTGTTGGGGTTCCTCATGGGGTGCTGATGAAGAGGGGATTTGGGGGCTGAAAGCAGTGCTGGCCTGGGCCTTCGAATCTCCTGCCCCAACTGCAACTGCTCGACTCTGGCAACTAACTCCCCCTGGCGGATCCTGGAGCGCCCCCCAGGGGCAGGTGGTAGAGTCTGATTGGGACAGAAATGTGGGAGGCTTCCACACACTGGCCGGGGGAGATGAACATCCACCCAGCAGGCAGTGGGCCCCAGACACTCCAAATGAATGGCGCTCTGTAGCAGGCCCCTCATTTTATGCTCTGCAGGCTCCGATGAGGAGTAGGCATATGATGTAGCAAGTGCCATGGTCAAGGCCATGGCTTCCGGAGTCAGGCAGACCCACCAGGCTGCGTGATCAACCCCTTCCTTCCACTCAGCCTTGTTCTGAGAATTAATTAAGGCAATGCAGGTACATGATGAGTACAAGGCTTAATCACACTCGTGCCTTCTCCCCTTCCCTTTGCTTTAAAAATGTCAAATATTTCTACTAAAAGGCATCATAACAGTAACAGACCTCACCAGACAAGTACTTTACAAAATAACATTGGGAAGAGAGAGAACTTGGTAGAGAGACAAGTATGTATGAAATGCCACTTCCCAAAATATTGCTCAAACATGAAAAAAAAAACTCCCCAATTCCTTAAGATTTCCCACTAATATATGTGAACATCGCCTGCTCCCCTTGCCAAGACGATCTTGGCTTTCCTTCCATGTCTTCCATTTCAGCTCCTCTGCCGAGCCATGTGCTTGTTTATTTTTACTACACTTTTATGACGTTTCCGCTATAGCAATACGTTTGCATTATTAGTTTTACCAAATAACAGAACGTCTGGTAGCTGGCAGAGATTTATTGGCCTGCCTTGCATGGCTCCATCCCAGAATACTTTTCGTGATTACTTTCTAAGTTGTTTTTAGATCCATTCTTAAATATGTGTTTATGCTCTTATTAACTCACATTTGAGGGCTGATTGTTCTGGTATAAGCTTAGCATCAGTAGGATGCTAATTGCTATTATCTTATCGTTATTTCTTAATCACAGGTTTGTGTACTTAATCCTATGCAATGGATGTATGCTGGGAAAGTTGCTTGTAAAGGTAGTATTTACAAACTGAATCTCTTTTTATATTCATTAGGAAGCTGTCTCCTACTAATACTTATTAATACACCTTAAAATATCTATCAGGGGAGTTCAGTGTAAGTGGGATATATTGAACTTCCTGAAACTGGAGGGAAACTTTACTATAAAACATAGAGAAACAAACATGATCTTATCTCTGCAATTAGCAGCTTATGCTACTGTTCTTATTTGACTGAATAAGTCTATGACTGACTTGGCTCCATCTCTAAGAGGTAGAGAAAACATGTACTCCCCATTGATCAAGGTGGGGAACTGAGGCAGAAGGACAGGGAGCATCAGCTGGGCCCGGCAGTGGGGACCAGCCATCCTGTTGTCTGCAGGGAAGGCCCTCTGAGTCTGCATTAACCAAGTCTGCTGTGCTTCTCGAGGGCTTTGCGTCTCCTGCACGTCTGTGCTCTTTCATGTCAGATCTGTTTCCCTCATGGCGCCTGAGCCCAAGGTTTTTTTTTTTCTCTCTTCTCTACCCCAACACATGTCCTCATTGCTCACTGACCCCCAGAGAGTTCCACATCAGTAAGAGTGGGGACCTCCTGGAATGTTCCCCAAGGGAACATCAAAGGAGCAGCCATCCTGGTGGGATTGCATTAATGGCATCTGAATCATTAGAGCCAGAACTGTGCATGCCTGTGAGGATGTGGGGTGTGTGTGTGTGTGTGTGTGTGTGTGTGTGTGTGTGATCCTGCTCATGCGCACTGCTGAGCACTTGCATAGTAAGGGGTTTTAACCAGCAGTGAGCTCAAATCCACAAACATGCATTGTATCCTATGGACTCATGGTCCTCGCAATTAGGGCGAGAAGAGTTACTTGAAATCCACTGGGGTCTAGAATCTTTCCAGGGCTTGGTTATCAGGGCTCTATGTTCACATTTCTACTGCTCTGCCACTATAGCCCTTCTTTTCCCATCAGGGAATAGAATATTCAGTTTGTGGAGAGTGGTAGGCTAGAGTCTTTAATAAAAATACCTTTGTATCAGAATGCATTGTCATCATCATCAGTTTAGCACTAACGTGCAGGTTACTGACGTAGGGGCAGGCTGCTCAGTGCCTGGCTCCGTGGGCATGTTTGTTTGCACACGTATATGTGTGTCCCTAATGCAGCCCTGCTCTGCAGATGGTTCTAAATTAATCTGGGCAAGGGAAGCTCTTGGAGAGAGATTCTTTTCCTTCAAAAAGGAAGATATTCTAGCTCCTCCCTCTGCTTAGCAACCGGCATGTGCAGATGGGGCAAAGTCAGAGAGGAGAGAACTGGTCTAACGTTTCACAAAGGCCTCCTGGAAGCAACTTGCTGACAGACCCAGGAAAATGTAGAGAAAGTGCCCAAGCTTTTTTCTCAGCAGTGGTATGGTTCTAGGGTGAATGAGTCCTTGAGTGGCTGTGAAACGATGATTGGTAAAATATCAAGCAAATGCATGCCTTCCTCTACTGGACTTATTTTGGGAGTTGTCCAGATTCAAGCACTCGTCCTTTGGGTAAACCCCCCATTAAAGGAGGTCTGAGTGTGAGGCAGACCCAATGCCCACATTTTGGAAACAGAAAGAGCCCTCTTATTTCCTTTGTCTTAGGGCCATGGGCTGGTCAACAGAGTCTTGCTCCCGAGATTGTGGCTCTCCAGCAGGCAATGTGCATGGCTCGAAATTATGCAGATGACAGTGTGAATCACAGCAAGGACAGCACATCATGCCGACTGCTCTTGCTAAAAGATGTCTGTCATGATTCCAGCTGCCAGGGTGCCTCCATTCCTGCACTTTGTCCGTGCTTGCTCCTTCAGCTCCCCATCAATCTGGGAGGCCCTGATAGCCTTCTCCATAAATTCTCTTTTTGAGTAAGATGACCCAAGTCAGTCTCTGTTAGTTGCAATGGAAGCATCTTAACTGATAAATCCCCAAGACAGCTGACACCAGATTTCATTAGCTGAAGGGGAGAGGTCCACTGGCTATGAGCAAGAAATACACCCAATGGCAATCTCCATTTCCCTATAATAACCAGACAAATAAGACCATCAAGTGCTCAACACACTCTTTCATTCATTCAATTAACCTTTATCCAGCACTAACCACGCATCTGGCACTGTTCTAGGCACAAGGGATACAGCAACAAGTAAGAGAAAAATCTATGTTCTCAGGTGGTTTATATCCTGGTGGCAGAGAAGAAAAACAATCATAAAGAAGCATATAAATACCTCCTCTGTCAGGTGTTTATAAGTGCTGTGAGGAAGAAACCCAGGAAAGGGGGGTAGACAGTGCAGGAGAGGGGGTGGGGTTGCTTTATATAATGGGGTTAAGGAAGGCTTCTCTGATAGAGCAACATTGAAGCTTGAAGGAAGGAAGGATATATGAGAGAAGATAATTCTAGGAAGAGGGAACCAAAGATGCAGACTCAGCAGTGGAGTCTATGGGACATGTTGAAGAAATAGCCAGGAGGCCAAATGTGGCTGGAGACTACTGAGCAAGGAAGAGAATGGCAGGAGGTGAGTTTGGAGAAAGAGCAGGAAGCCAGCAGTGAAGGACCTTGAGAGCCACTGTAAGAACCCCGGATTTCACACTGATTAAGATGGGAAACCACTGGAAGATTTTGAGCACAGGAGTGACATGATCCCATTGATGTTTTAAAAGGTCTCCTCTGGCCCAGCCAGTTGTGGCTCAGTGTTTGAGCGTGGACCTATGAACCAGGAGGTTGTAGTTTGATTCATGGTCAGGGCACATGCCTGGGCTGCTGGCTCAATCTCCAGTGTGGGGCATGCAGGAGGCAGCCGATCAATGGTTCTCTCTCATCATTGATGTTTCTATCTCTCTCTCCCTCTCCCTTCCTCTCTGGAGTCAATAAAAACATATTTTTTAAAAAAAATTTTTTTAAATAAAATAAAAGGTCTCCTTTGGTTGCTGTACTGAGAATGGACTCTGGGGTGGGGGACGGGGAGAAGCAAGGAGACCAGTGAGGAGGTTATTGCAACAGTCCAGGCAAGAAACACCTGTGGCTTAGACGGAAGGGACAGCAGAAGAGATGGTGAGAAGTGGTCAGCATCTGCATGTATTTCAAAGACAGATCCAGTAGACTTTTGTAACACATTAAATGTAGAGTGTGAGAGAAAGAGTGGAAAGAAAGACAACTCCAAAGAATGGTCTAAGCAACAAGAATAGAATTGCCATTAACTTATAGGATTTTACAGAGAAATCAAGAGTTTGATGGTGGGCATGTTAAGTCTGAAATCTTTATTAGACTGCCAAGTAGGAAGATGTTGAGAAGGCATATGGCTATAGCAGTATGGAATTCAAGGAAAATATATGAGGCTGGAGATGTGATTTTGGAAATCACCAATGTCTAGATGGTGTTTGAAGACAAGGAATTAAATGAGACCCCCGAGGTAGTGGGTTAGAAAAAAGAAGAGGTCAAGGCTAAGGAGCACGGGCATAGGGGTCTTAGAAGGAGCAACCAATGAAGTAGAGAGAGTGAGAGACCAGGAGAGGGAGAGGGAAGAAGAGAAAAAGAGAGAGGGGCAATGGGGAAGGGGAGAGAGGAGAAAAAGACAGACAGACACACAGAAATAGACAGAGATCCTCTGAGGCCAAGGGAAACATATTTGAAGAAGAAGGGGATACGATCTCAGAAAAATAACTAGAAAAATAAGAGCAAACAAGCCCAAAGTTATCAGAGGGAAGGAAAAAATAAAGATTAGAGTAGAAATAAACAAAATAGAGAATTAAAAAATAGATAAAAATAAAACCAAGAGTTGGTTTTTTAAAAAAATATCAGCAAAATTGGCAAACCTTTAGCAAGACTAAGAAAAAAAGAGAGGAGACTCAAAGAAAATTAGAAGTGAAAGAGGAGAGATTACAACTGATGCCACATAAATAAAAAGGATTATGAGACTACACTATAAACAATTATATGCTAACAAATTGGATAAAGAGAGGAAATGGATAAGTTCCTAGAAACATAAAACCTACCATGACTAAATCATGAAGAAACTGAAAATCTGAAGAGACCCATAACTAGTGAGGAGATTGAATCAATAATCAAAAACCTCTTAACAATGACAACCCATAGCAGATGGCTTCACTGGAGAATTCTACCAAACATTTAAAGAAGAATTAATGCCAATCCCCTCAAACCCTTCCAAAAAAAATGAAGAGGATGAAACATTTCCAAACTCATCTTATGAGACCAGCTTTCCTCTGATACCAAAGCCAGAAAGACATTACAAGGAAACTAGACCAATATCCCTGGATGATTATAGATGCAAAAATCCTCAACAAAATACTAGCAAACCAAATTCAACAGCATATTAAAAATATCATACACCATGAGCAAGTGGGATTTAAGCCCTGGGATGCAAGGATGATTCAACATACAAAAATCAAAAGAACAACGTATAAACATCTCATGATCATCTTAATAGATACAGAAAAAGTATTTGAAAAATTCAACACCCTATCATGATAAAAACACTCAATAAACTATGAACAGAAGGAAATTGCCTTGATATAATATGGGCCAATATACAACAAACTCATAGCTGACATCACATTCAACAGTAAAAAACTTAAAGTTTTTCTGCTAAGATTAGGAACAAGGCAAGGATGCCCACTCTCATAACTTCCACTAAAAACAGTACTAGAAGTGTTAGCTAGAGAAATTAGGCAAATAAATAAATAAAATAAAAGGCATCCAAATTAGAAAGAAAGAAGACTATCTGTTCACAGATGACTGACCTTATATGCAGAAAACCCTGAAAATTCCACAAAACATTGTTTAGAACTAACAAATTTAGCAAAGTTGCAGGATACAAATCCACATATAAAAATAACTTGTGTTTTTTATACACTAAGAATGAACTACCTGAAAAGGAATTCAAGAAAACAATCCCACTTATAATGGCATGGAAAAGGATAAAATACCTAAGAATAAACATAACCAAGAAGGTGAAAGACTTGAAAACTACTAAAAAAGTGTTGAAAGAAATTTAAAAAGACACAAGTAAATAGGAAGACATTAGTGCTCAAGGATTGGAAGACTTAATATTGTTAAAATGTCCATGCTACCCAAAGTGATCTACAGATTCAGTGCAATCTGCATCGAAATCCCAATGGCATTTTTTGCAGAAGTAGAAAAAAAATCCTAAACTTCATATGCAAACACAAAGGACCTTCAATAGCCAAAACAATCTTGAGAAAGAAGAACAAATCTGGAGGCATTATACTTTCTGATTTTTTTATATTACAAAAAATTACAGTAATCAAAACAGTATGGTACTGACATAAAGACAGACATACGGACCAATCAACAGAATAGAGAGCCCAGAAATAACCTTTGCATATATAGTCAAATAAACTTCAACTAGGGGGCCAAGACAATTCAATGGGAAAAGGACAGTCTCTTCAACAAATGATGTTGGAAACAATGTATGTCCACATGCAAAAAATAAAATTGGGCTTATATCTTATACCATACCCAAAAATCAACTAAAAATGAATTAAAGACTTAAATGTAAGACCTGAAACTATAAAACTCCTAGAAGCAAACATATGGGAAAAGCTTCATAACATTAATCTTGGCAATAATTTCCTGGATATGACACCAAAGCACAGGAAACAAAAGCAAAAATAGACAAGTAGGACTACATAAAACTAAAAGCTTCTGTGCCGCAAAGGAAACAATCCACAGACTGAAAAGGTAATCTAAGTTTTGATTAAAAAAATACTTGCAAACCATATCTCTGATAAGATGCTAATATATAAGGAACTAATCCAAAATATATAAGGAACTCCTAGAACTCAATAACAAACAAAAAAAAACCAACCCAAATAATTCCATTTAAAATGGGCATAGGACATGACCAGACATTTCTCTAAGAAAGATGTACAAATGGCCAACAGGTATGTGAAAAAATGCTCAACATCACTAATCATCAGGGAAAGGCAAATCAAAATCACAGTGAGACAATCCCCCATAGCTGTTAGGATGGCCATTATTAAAAACCAAAACAAACAGGTTTCTAACCCCCAAGAACCAGAACATAACCAGTGTTGGTGGGGAGATGGAGAAACTGGAACCCTTGTGCACTGTTGGTGGGAATGTAATATGGTGCAGCCACAATGAGAAACAGTATGCAGGTCAAAAATTAAAATAGAGCTACTACATGCTTCTGTAATGCCTCTTCTGGGAGTTTATCTAAAAGAACTAAACACAATTTCTTAAGCGATATTTGCACACCTATGTTCATTGTAGCACTGCTTCACAATTTAGATAAGAAAACAACAACAAAAACACTAAATGTCCACCAATGAATGAACAAATAAAGGAAATGTGGTCTAAATATACAGCTTTTAAAAAAGAAGGAAATCTTGTCATATGCTACAAGGGTGAACTTCAAGGATATTATACTGAGTGAAATAAAGCAATCACAGGACAAATAATGCATGGATCCACTTACTGAGGCATCTAAAGTAGCTACACTCATAGAAGCAGGAAGTAGGATGGTGGTTGCCAAGGGCTGGGAGGAGGGGAGGGGAGGAGTTGCTGTTCGATGGGTATAAACTTTTCAGTCCTGCAAGAGAACCGAGTCCTAGAGACCTGCTGTACAACATGGTACATGGAGTTACCATGCTGTGCCGTACACTTAGACATGTGTGAATAGAGTGGATATCATGCTATGTGTTTTTTACTACAATAATTTTTTAAAGAAGGAGGTAATCATTTAGTTAAGTGGTAGAGTAGTTGCCAGGGAGACTAGGCTAAGGGCTGAGAAATGGCCACAGCACAGCAGAAGACACTGTTGTAGGACTTGAAGGGAGGAAGGAGGAGGAATTCAGGGATAGGGAGAGTAAGAAGGGAGAGATTTTCAGATTCCTTTTACTAGTCAAGTGCACTAACAGGATCAGGACGTCCAGTTCTTGAAGAACAGCGTAAGAAAGGGAAAACAGATCTTCTTAGATGACAGATGGGTGAGAAACCAGGGCTCCATTTTCCTTCCCAACTGTCCCTCCCATTGGCCTGTTTTCCTACCCCGGTGCTCAAGTGTGAACAAGGAAGCTCCGACGCTGCTGTTTGTATAAATGGCGAAGACAGGTTTGTAGCAATTTCATCAGCTGCATTAATAATGTCACCTAAGCTTAATGATGCCAATTAGAACCATGGCAAACATCTCTGAGCAGCTTATAAACAGTGATATTAAAGATGAACTTCCTGCATTTGGTCAATGCTGTTTTTTAAGAAACAAGAGTAGAAAGGTTCATGTTTTAAATATCCCCGTATTCTCACTCCTATTTGGAACCTAGAACACCATATAAGGGCAAACCCTTGCAAGGGAGTAGCCCTATTCTTCTTTATCATCCGTGGTTGTTTTGGTTGTTTCACAAGTCAAATCTAAGTCCACTGCTGTTGGCCACTGTGGCGGACGTGCACCCCGCATGGGGGTGTTACAGAAGTAATCACAAGGACACAGCTGGATAATTAATCTGGCCCGGGAAATATTAGTTCCATATCTTCACTGAGCCCTGAGAAATCCAGAGGCAAGCAAAGGGGATATTTTAAAGGTCAAACGGAGCACCTACCAAAGCTCTAACCCAAACAAAAAAATGGAGGCAGAATTGAATTACAGTAGAACTGTTTCTCTCTAGGCGAGGCTCTCATAGGAGTGACGGTAACCAACCCGTTCTTCCTTCTAGCCCACCGTTAAAGGGTCAAAAATGCTCCATGAGGGAGTCACGTTAGAAAATGAAGAAGACAGGGACACAGGGAAGGAAGGATTCCCAAGGGGAGACTGTGAACCCACCCGTGTCAAGGGCTTTAAGACTATAGCAGCATCCCTGCTCACGAGAGATGCGGTGTGCGAATGGGACAGACTGATAGCAGGGAAGGGATGTTTGCCAGTCAGAAGTCTCTTCCACACACAAAAGCCTGGAAACTGTACTTGTGTTCAGAGACGCTTCCACTTAAAAACAGCAGAACTCCCCAGCCCCTTTTAAGGCAGCCATAGGGAATGAGGATCTCTGCTGGGTACACAGGGGTGAAGAGAGGAGGCTGCTGGGTGAGCCAGCCCTGCTCAGCCAAGAGCACTGTGGGCGTGGCTGTGCCCACCTGATACACTGAGTGCAGAGCTCTGTGCCCTGCATCTCCCTGCCCTCCCTCTTTCCTTCACATCCTTCTCACCTCTGCAATCCCCCTCAGCAAAGGGCTTCTTTCACCTTCTTCTGGTGCTCAGGAGTGTCTGAAAAGTTGCTGTTATCCAGAACCCAGGCAAAGGGAAGTAACTTCAAGCCTCTGGGTTGCCTGGCTCTTGGGGACAGGAGTCAAACATTTTTGTCAACCATGCCTCCTGGAGTTGTGCAATAGGTTGGCCCTGGATCCATGTCCAGTTTGGAATTTTAAGATACCAAGACACCAAACTGCCTCTCCTCCCGGATGTTGTCTCTTACCCAGGTTGCCATGAAGAGGTGATTAAGAGGTAGAGCCTTGGACATTCCACCTCAGGCACGTGGCCGGTGCTGAATATTTCCATGAAAGAATGAAGGGCCTCACATCTCCCTCTTCATTCAATTCCTAGAAAGCTGGCCTCCTCCTCGCCTCCAACACAAACCTACTTTTCAGTCTAAGATTCCCGATGAGCAGACTCTTCAGGGGGAGTTTACTGCAGTGTTTGCAAATTGCTCTCGTGTTTTTATAGATTTCTGCATGGGCTCGGTGGTCTCAGAACTCTGCGGGCAGCTCTAATAAATAAATAACAGTGCTGGGTTGAGCCTGAGTTAAAGTAAAGATTTTGTTATGCCAAAGTGAGAGAAAGGAATTATAGGGGAATCCATGCCAGAAGCAGGAGGTGGCTGGACACAGAGCACTCCATTCAGAGGGAAGGACAATCATTTATTCATATATATATATATATA
>NW_005353690.1:651449-653634 GCF_000412655.1 Myotis brandtii | reverse complement strand
ACAGATAGATATCCCCAGGCATAAGCATACCTCAATGGAGATGAAGATTTGTGAACAACATTCAAATTACAATGCCAATACTAACTTGTTTACTTTAGACTCCAAAACAAAGTCTTTCTGTGGCTGCATCTATGTGGCATCAAACATCTGGAAAGGAATTGAGAAGTTTATTTCATTATCCACATATTTTGAAATAGAGGAGTCCTTTTCTTTTTCCAATTCCAATTTAACCCAGATGCCTGTCATCTGTACAGAGTGTTTACGACTCAGGTTTCTCATCTGAAAACCAGGGGGCATTCAAGCTCCATTGTTTCAAGGATGCCCTTTATATTAACAAGTGATCCTGAGGCAGTACCCACACACACTGGGAAGACACATCGGTATAACCTGGGAGCAGCAGGATCGCAAGGTGTAACAGCAACTGGCCAAATAATGTGGAGGAGCGTGATGGTGTTTCATTAAATTCTCTGGAAGGGAAGTGCAGCAGCTTTAGGTCTGGTGATTGCAGAGGTTTCAGGCCATTGTTTATTCACCGTAGATTCATTAACACATACGTCCATTCAACAAATAGTAATTTCGTACCTAAACTTCGATAGGTGCTAGAGATAAAGGGTAAGACCATGCCGCCTGAACAGGCCTTTCTTTTTTTTTTTTTACACATGTACAATGCGTAATTACAATTGTGGCAAATTCTGTGAAGAAAAGGTAAAAGGAGCTAAGACAAGGAGCATCAGTGGACACATTCTCACCAGCATGGTGAGGGTGGGGTTCCCCCAGGACAGAGCAGGAAGGCTAGGCCTTGAAGGGCACAGAGGAGGGGGACCCGACAAGCTAGCCCAACAAGGTAGGGCCTGGAGTAGCCAGGGTCTCAGAGGCCACATAAGCACCAGTTGGCTGTATCATGCATACAGTAAGCGTGCACTGAAGGGTTTAGGGCAGGGGTGGGCAAACTTTTTGACTCGAGGGCCACAATGGGTTCCTAAACTGGACCGGAGGGCCGGAACAAAAGCATGGATGGAGTGTTTGTGTGAACGAATATAAATTCAAAGTAAACATCATTACATAAAAGGGTAAGGTCTTTTTTGTTTTTTTAGTCTTATTCATTTCAAATGGGCCGGATCCGGCCCGCGGGCCGTAGTTTGCCCACGGCTGGTTTAGGGTCATAAGGAGGAAAAAACACTCGAATCAGGAGGCTTGGGCTCCAGACCTAGCCTGCATCTTAACCAGCCCGGTGGCCCCGAGAAAGCCATTTGACCTCCCAGACTCAGTCTCCTTGGCTACAAAAGGATAATGTGAATAGATTCAAATTAGAGCTAGAAGGCACCAGGGAGGTCTTTTCTTTCTCTTCTTTTTTAGTCCAACTCCTTCCTAGATCAGAAGGAAAAAAAAGCAAGGCTTCTAATACTGTCTGCATCACGTGATTGTGGCATGCAAATACACTTTGTAAAATAAAGGATAATATAGACCTAAGGTATTATTATTATTGTTTCTGATCTCCTTGATGCTGGCCACAGGCTCACACATGTCAGTGTCCCTAAGTGTGAAGACAAGAGAGAGGGAAATGGAGCTGAGCCTGCACATGTATGTGCACGGGTATGGCTGTGTGCACCTATATCTTTACCTTGTCACCTTGACTAAGAGAAAGGAGGAATGGAGACTGCAGTTCTATGGCATTATTTTCAGGAAGGGGACAATCCTGGAACCTACCATACCCTCTTGGGAGCAGTGACCTAATCAAGATGTATACTTATCTGCCTTATAAACAGTAATGGGCCTCGGTGTGGCTTCAATTGATACATAGTTCTCAATTGCTATTGAGTTCTCATTTACCATGGAGTTCAGAGGCTGAAGGGTAATTATATTGTTTAACAGATATATTTCCTTTAGGGGCCTGATATTAAAAACACAACATCCCTCTCCTCATCCTACCAAATGACCCGGCTTTGAGGACCACTGCTGCATACCCCAGAGTCACGAATGCCTCCTCCTCAGCTCACCTTCTGCCAGGTCAGCTGCTCAAGGTCTCCGAAGGCCAGAGAGAAATCAGGGTCAGGACCTCTAGGTGGGCCTGCCCCTCATCCATAAACAGAGGTGAGAAGTCCCGCTGCCCCTCAGGCCTTCCTAATGAACTCGGAGAAGGCTTGAGAGAATGTGCTCTGTCAATTATTTCTCCACCCCCTCCCCA
>NW_005353690.1:644417-651432 GCF_000412655.1 Myotis brandtii | reverse complement strand
CTCACCACCCGCCCCCCAACCCCACTAGGTCTCAGGCATCATCCCTGAGACAGGTAAGACTGTGAAGACCAGGCTCTACCTGAAAATGCAGATTAAAGATGCTTACTTGCCAGATCTACGGGGTCAGAAAACAATAAGGGTCCTGAATTTTCTTTTCTTTAGCAGCAGATTGGATACTCTTGACAGGCTTAGCAATGGCCTTTAGAACAAAATGATGTAACCTTCAACCAAAAATTAAAAATTAAAAAATATAAAAATGAGTCGATTTGGAAGGGAAAGCCCAAACCCACTGTAGAATGGTTGCAGAGTGGCCAGTGCCTCTGTCCACACTGGAGCTTAGAATACGGCCCAGCGGTCTGCGGGGCGAGGTGGAGAGTGGCGCTGGCCTCAGTCTTTGACTGGTTTTAGCATGCACAGTCCTGGACACCCACTGTTCTCCAGCCCCTGCCCCTATAAATCAGTCTACAGAGTACATAGGTCTTGAGAAGGGGCCACACCTGCCATTGTCGCCTTTCATCCCTGGTGGCTGGCCCTGTTCTTAACCTTGCGTAATTGCGCATTAAATGTTTGCAGAATGAATGCTAAATAGAGCAGAGAGAGAGTGAAATATACTGTATTACTGCAAGCTGCCTGGTAGCCTATTCCAAGTATTGACCTTAATGTGGATGGTCCTCAATGCCATCCCATTTCCCCAAGGAGTCAGCCAAAATGATCCCCACAGGGCGGGCTGCTGCTATACTCTGGATGTGAATTCCTAGGGAACCTTACAAGGAAAACTGGGAGGAGCTGGGAGACACATAGGCATAAGGCAAAGATGACAACCATGGGGGCTGTTCACTGTCATCCAGCGACAGAAGCCAAACATGCCTGGTGTGAGCGCTCACTGCTGTGACAACAGAAACCCACTTGGTGACCACTGTAGGTGCCCTGAGAGCTCATAGAAAATGATGGATGGATTGATTTGTTCATTGGGCCTTTTATTTATTTTGCCCAGAGTGATGGATGAATTTAGTAAAGAGGGAAGGAAAAAAGGGACAATTGGGTTTGGAGAACAGTCTGTCAGCTGCAGAGTGGCTGAGCCAACATTCAGCTATTAGGTCAGAAAATAGAAAATTCTCTCTATTCCTCACTTACTCCTTTGTTGGGAGAATTCTTTTGCAACCCACATTAATAAAATACAATAGCAAAAAATGTGGAGAGTGGGGCCAAAGGAGGAAGAGTGAGTGAGGCAAGGAATTTGTTTAACGAAATCATTTCTGTGCCCCCTTGAACAATTTGATTAAAGCCATAGGACCTAAATCAAAGCCACTGAAAGGGAAAATAAAAAGATGTCTGAGAACAATTTTGTTTGCTGGAATTTTCTTTCCTGTATTTTATTATGATGGGGGGGAGGTAAAAAAAATTCTGTTTGGCCCTTTTTTGATCTTTCAAAGTAAAGAACATTAGAAAAGGAAAAAGAAGAGAAATTGACATCAATCTTGCTTCCTTTTTTTCTTCACTTGCATCAATAATTCAACTGGATCTGAAGTGAGGTATGAACAGCTTTGAGCCCAGGTCACCCACAAATAAAAACCAGAAGCATGTAACAAGAGGGAGTTTAAAAGGCCACTAGGTCATCAAGGACCGTCTCTCAATCCCAGGCCTTCTCCCCTCCCTTGGTACCCACAGAAGGCATGAGACAATGAAGAGGTCTTGGCAGCATGATCAAGTCAGACCAAAATGGGAGGTGCAAGTGATTGAGAGGGCTTCAATTCATATGTTCCATCTTAAATGTTTTCTGCAGAGCCACCTGCAGGAAGGGGTACCCTCTACAAGGTAGGGCTGCTACACCAATCTTGAAGAGGTGACCAAAGGCAGCAATCCTATATAATAAAAGGCTAATATGCAAATTGACCGAACATTGGAACAACCAGTTGCTATGACATGCACTGACCACCAGGGGAAGATGCTCAACACAGGAGCTGCCCCCTGGTGGTCAGTGCACTTCCACAGGGGGAGCGCCGCTCAGCCAGAAGCCCTGAGCCAGGCTCACAGCTGGCGAGTGCAGCGGCGGTGGTGGGAGCCTCTCCCACCTCCATGGCAGTGTTAAGCCGTCAGTTGGATATCCCCCGAGGGCTTCTGGACTGCACTGTGAGAGGGCACAGGCTGGGCTGAGGGGACCCCCCTACACACACACACAAGTTCACAAATTTCGTGCACCAGGCCTCTAGTTAAAAATAATACTAATGGCTGGAAAATCTATCTTTGTATGTAGACTTTGTAATTTGCATGTGCTCACATATGCTATTTCTTTCCTATTGTGGTAAATATATACAACACAAAATTGGCCATTTTAACAAAATTTTAAGTATACAGTTCAGTGACACTAAGTACATTCACACTGCTGTGCAGCCATAACACCATCCATCTCTAGAACTTTTTCATCTTCCCCAACTGAAACTCTGTATTAAAAATAACTCCCCATTCCACCTTCCCTCCAGCCCCTGGCAACCACCATTCTACTTTCTGTCTCTATGAGCTCGACTGCTCTAGGTACCTTACAACAGTGGAGTCATACAGCGTTTGTGTTTGTCCATCTGGCTTATTTCACTTAGCATAATATCATCATGATTCATCCATGTTGCATCATGTGTCAGCATTTTCTTCATTTTTAAATGCTGTATAACATTCCATTGTTTGTATATACCATATTTTATGCATTCACCTGTTGATTGACATTGAGTTGTTTACACATTTTGTCTATTGCGACTAATGCTGCTGTGTACAAATGTCTGTATGAGTTCCTGCTTTCAGTTCTTTGGGGTGTGTACCCAGAAGAGGAATTGCTAGATCTCCTGATGATTCTACTTTAATATTTTGAGGAACTGCCACTATCTCTGTCACTATCTCTTTTTAAACTTCAGTTAGAGATGCCTGTTTGGAAGACTTCATGGAGAAGCTGAAAGATCACAAAGAAATAAAGGTGGATCCAACTCAAGTCAATGTCGACCAAGTATGGCCTGGGCCTGGCCAAGACTATGGGGCACCCCCTCCCTTGCTGCTGCCCGGCTGCAGCTGACACCATCTCGGTCCCCAAAGCATCAGGACAGAGGAGCAGCATCTCACGTCATGTGCAGAGAGCATGTGGTTTCTGGGCCAGGACCAGAGACCTGGGATGCGAAAGAACATTCCACTCATCAGCATAACGTTTCCCTTGGTGGGGGGATGGCTCAGAGGCCCCCTGGAACACAGCCCCATCCATGGAAATAGCGATGAGAGGGAAAAGTGGAAGGATGGGCAGCCATGGTGGGAGGAAGTCCTTAGCATTTTGGTGCCGCATTTATGCACAGACCTTGTTTGGTGGAGCAAATGACAGATATGCAGCTTTCAAATAATAAGCTAAAAAAATGCAGTGCCTTTCTTTGTTCCACAAGGTCCTGGCTGCTGGTGCAACCAGAATACAAAGCTTTAGAGTGCTTGTCCTCCCTGTGACTGGACAGAGGCTTAACGCCAGCTCCTAGCCAATAGGAGGCTGAGCTTTCTGGACACATCGCAGCCCAGGAAACCATGGCATCCGGGAATGGCCACTAGTTTGATGGGCTTTTTCTATCTCCATAAATTGTCTGTAAGACACTGGACTTAACAAGGCCCCCCGAGGGCATTGAGCCCACACTCCTGCCTAGAGCAGACTGGCAAATCCATCCAAACCAGCAGGAATTTTTCTTACTACCCCATTCCCATTTTGTGGCCTTGCTCTGGGAATGGGGAGCAAGGACACGTCTCCGCACTGTCCTCATAGGTTAACACTGTGGTTAAGCAGGTAGGCTCTGGGATCCGAGAAACACAGGCTGACTCCCACGACTGACATTTACTAGCTTGTGAATTCAGAGAAATTACTATAATTACTACGTTGCTTCATCCTCACCATCTTTAGAACTTGAAATAAACAAGAATGCCTGTCTTATCTCATTCAGTGATACAAGGTGCCTGGCACATAAGAGCACATGTGAGCTAAAGGGGTTACATCTCTCCCAGCAGAGGGGTCTGTCTTGCGGAAGATGGCACCCTGTGGTGAATGTCTAACTGCCTGGATGCCCTTCCTAGCAGTGCTCCCAAGTGCTGGTGGTGGGCATTTGCAGGATGGCAATGGCTTCTCACCAAATTTGAAGGTCTAGGAATCAAACCAGCAGCTTCCTCTTATCAAAATCTGCATCTGGCTCATTGAACTGCTCCATCAAGCTGAGAGAGGTCAGTAGTGAGGTAATTTAAAAACACGAGTTAATAATGGCCCCTTTGGGTGCACGGAGGAAGGCCTCCTTCTGAGTGTTCCCATGCCTTGCTCCCCGTACCTTTACAGAGGCCCTTGGGGGGCTGATGGTGAGTGCTGGACTAGAAGCCAAGGAAACTGGATCCTAGACACACCTCTGTCTTAAGGAAGCCACACCCCCTTTGGGTGTGTCCTCATCTCTTAAATAAATGTTAGCACAGATTCATTTCTAGAATCGTTGTAACCTAATGATGCCCTGATTCTGGAGCAGTGACCGATGGGCAGGAACACCAGGGAAGGAAAAGGGGCCATTGACATGAGGCAGAGGGTGAAGGCAGAGCCGAGCCCAGGTCGCCTATTCCCTGGCCGTGGAGGAGGTGGGGATTCAGAGAGAGAGGACAGGTGTCAGCAAGGAGCTGTTTCCTAGCCAGGTCCTCCTAGAAACCTGGATCCCTCAGGCAACTGTTCAAACCCAGTTCCTCTGAGAACTTAAGAAACAAGTTCACAGAGCACATGGCAGGGAGGGAAGCTGGTGGGCCTGGCTCCTGTCTTTCATATCCCCCAGCAAGGAGGTGGGCCACTGTACCCCCAGCCTCTGGGAGCCTCTCTGCCTCTTAGGGGGCCAGGCCACTCCTGAGGAAACAGTGAGATGAGCAGAAGTTGTGAACCTGGCTCCATATGCCTGTTTGGTTACAGGGAGCTTCATGCTGAGAGAGGGGAAGAAATCTGTAATCAGGGATGAACGTGGGGAACAGCCAGGCTGACCCCGTAAGCACGCTCACCTTGCTCACAGACCTAGACAGCATTGTTCAATCCCTGAAGAAGGAAGCTTTGGTTCTCTTCCCACTTCCAGGGCCCAGGGGCTCTGTCTTTCAGGATAACAGACCCTGTGCCTTCTATGTCTCAGTTTTCCTACCTTAAGAAAAAGAGAATGAAATCAGAAGCATCTCTTTCTCCAGCCAACTCCAAAGATAGGGGCTTTCCAGGAAATCAGGGTCTGGCAAGAAGATGAATGGCTAGTATTCCAGAAAAGGGAGTCCAACAAAGGGCCACTTATAACTGAAAAATTCATTGGAATAATAATCGAGACACCTTGACTAGACATGGTGGTGAGGGCTTTAAATAAGGCAAGAAAGAGAAATCTAAATTACCTAGGAATGAAACCCTGGCTAGCTGTGGCACTCTACCTGTGGCTACAGAGCAAGAGAGATGGGGGAATTCAATAACCCAGCTGGCTGTGTGCAGGGGATGGAAGTCTATAGGGGGTGGGGGGAGTGGCTAGGTTCTGGGGACCACGCAGCCTCCACTGCCTAGGACCAGAGACTGCTAGGGAGGGTGGGCTGGTGGCTCTCCTACAGACAAGGAGGTGTTTCTGAACGACCCCCACACATGCCTGCTTCAGGTGTGAACCCTACTGCCCTCAAGAAGGACACACGTCCACATGGGCAGGGGACAAAGGGGCAGGGAAGGAAGGAGATGCAGAAGGAAGAGGAAGAAAGATGGAGGTCTCAGGAAAAAATGATGGAGGAGGAACTGGAAAGAAGTGGGGCCTGCTGGGGTTATATAGAGAGGGATGAAGATGGAGAAATAGGGAAGAATAATGAGTTGGGGGAGGGGAGACAATAATGAGTCCCATCTGCAGGGAACATTGCAGATGACTTGGTCCAGAGGAAGGACCCCTCTGACTGGGACCCAGGACCACAAATGGAGGCAGCATGTCCGTGGACAGTAAATGTCCACAGGAACCTGTAGAGAGAGGGAAGGAAGGGATGAGCACAAGGCATTAGCGGGCCCTGAACAGCCACCAGAAGCCAGGCTTGTTAATGGGATTGACTTGAATCCAGTCCTCAGGACAGACTCGCAGTGCAGGTTGTATAGGGTGTCCCAAAATTCATGCAAGATTTGAATTTTGCCTGAGCATTAACAACAACAACAAAAAATAAAAGCCTAATTTTACTTGGTTTATTGAATCAGATTCTAATATCTGTTGCCCTTTGATTTCAATCCCTTCAATTTGATAAGCATTACCAAGTACCAATTATGGCCCAGGAGCAGGGACAATGAAGACCAATGAAGACCATGGCTTTGCGTATGTGCCAGCAAAGCCGTGGAGGCCATTTACCTGATATGCTATTCCATACATAACCCTATACTGTATATTTTATGAATCAATAAAAAATTTACAATTTTTAATTATAAACCTGTGTTTTCTATCAAAATTACTTCTTGCGTGAATTTTGGGACACCCTATAGTATTAGGTGAGAAAGCTGAGGACCACAGACTGAAGAGCTGATCTGGACCCCAGCGGGGAGCAGGAGAACTGCCTTTCCTCTGGCCTGGGGCCAGAGCCTCCTCTCTTTCCACTGTGACACTTTTCTCTTGATGCTCCAGGCTCCACAGAAGACAGCGATCATAAAAGAGGAATAGCAAGGAGACTTCTATAATAACACAGAAGACAGGCACGCACAATCAGGAGGCCGGGCCAGAGAGGAGGACGTCTTGGAAATGGGCTGTGCAACAGGGTGACTGAGCCGAAGTGAGCACTGCTAGCACCATCAATGGGGGTGGGGACCGGCTGCCTTCATCAGGAGCGAGGGCCAAGGAAACAAGGGAGGGAGTAAAATAGAAGCATGTTTGACGATTCTATGCTAGTTAGTTGTGTTTGTTTTTTTTTAAGTTAGCATGCAAAAACTGATCAATTGTTAGGTCTGAGAGAAAAGAAAAGCAGCAGGAGATACAACATTGTGAGAAAAGAACAGAGGGGGAGG
>NW_005353690.1:630336-644328 GCF_000412655.1 Myotis brandtii | reverse complement strand
AGCCCCTTCCCTGCCACTCTCCCTCCTGCCAACAGCTCTGGGCCTGTCAGGAGTCCAGAGGAGCAGCTGTGTGAGCCCAAGTCCAGCTGGCGGGGCACCCCACTAACCCGAAGACCAGAGGAGGAGCCAGGCCCTGAGCTCTCCTGTCACCCCTGCCCCTGCTCCAGGGTGGGTGCTCAGCAGCTCCCGCCCTGTCACGTGGGCTCAGGTGTGGCGGTGCCCAGGTATGGCTCGTTCAGCCTCTCCAAGGACACCTCACTCTGCTCTGCCCACCCCAGCCAATAGTTGCAGACAAGGCCTAGGCTGAGGGGAGTTGACATGCGCACATCTGCTGAGGAGCCCCACACAGCCTTGAAGGAGCGTAGCCCAGGCCCCCAAACAGCACAGCTGCCAGAGTGACACCTGCACCGCCAGCCTCCAGCCACGTGGTGACATTGCATTTCCAGCACCGACCTTGGGCCAGCATTCTGTCTGTAGAATGTGTCTGCCTCACATTCCATTCTGAGCGTTTGCAGGGAGCTCTCAGCACCACCTGAGGGGGCTTTCCTGGCCCTCCTCCTTTCTATCCACCCCCCGCCCCGCCCCCATGCCCTAATCAGATCATTCCATCTGCATCCCAAGCATCCCACTCCTCATTTGAGTTACCTGCCTGTATCTTCCTGCCTGAGGAGCCTGGCTGCTCGGAGGGGCCCAGGGCCTCTCCCAGCCCTTTAGCATGAGATGAGAGGGTCCCTAGTGCCTCTGCCACTTGACCAAGACAGCTCCTTTCAACTTCTGTCTTCACCTCGGGCAAAATCAGCAGCCAAGACAGCACTAAGCTGAGTGGCCTAAGCCCTTCCTTTGATTCTCAGGCCCCCAGAGCCACTCAGGCGCCAGCAACCTGCTAAGATGCAGCACCAGACCCCTTGCTGATATCATACACATGTTTTCCGCTTCTCAGCAAAACTGACAAGACGTGGCTTCCTGAAGCGGAGCTGAGCAGAGAGCTCTGGGCCTGGTGAGGACAGAGGAGCGCCCCTTTCTCAGCCACCGTGCCCAGGAGCCTTCCAGGGGGACAGGTTAGTCATCCCACTGGCTCTGCTAATGGAGAAGCCCTGGGTGGTGCAACATTGGCCAGAAAGAGCACCTACCCTGGTGTTGACAGAGAAAAATATTCCACCATGGGCTCAGCTGGGAAGCAAGCACCTCGTGTCTGCCCGGAAACCATCGCTTCGAACAATGAGCTCATCAAAGGCAGGAATGTTTATAGACTCTGTGGGGGAATGATCCTGATACCTCATCTGAGAGGTAGGTACGGAGAGGTGTATGTTGGAGGCATGGCACCCAGCAGGAAAGCCCAGGAGTTGGATGCTGAAGTGGTAAGAGTCGACTTGGGTGTCTTAACCCTGTGTGGGAACTAGAGTGTAGAAAACGCAGACGCATCCTGCCCAAAGTGCGCTTCTGTGGGCGGATCCAGAGACTGCACATCACTCTGTATTCACAGACTCTGCTCGGCGAGGCTCCAGGGGAGCTAAGGCGGCCCCCTGGGAGCGGGGTTACTGCTGCAGCCAGGCCTCCAGGAGTCTCCATGAGCATGTGCATAGCCTGCATGCAGCCTCTCGAATGCCCCGCCCCCTCCTGCCTTTTTCAGAATTCTTAACCTTTGCAAATAACTTCTATAAAACTGCCCATTTGTTTAAAAATTACCTGCATCTAATTAACAAAATTTGCCTTGCTTTGCCGTATTTCGCAGTGCCAACTCTCCTGGAGTGTGTGTGTGTGTGTGTGTGGCCTATTTCCATTCTTCTCCTATCACTAACATAAGAAAAACATAAATAAATGCCTGCAGGTAGCAAATTCACTCAGTGGAGCCATTAGCAGACTCTTCACTTGGGTTCTGTCGACTCATTCTTAGAGCCTTTTCTCCCTGCCCTGCTCCAGCCACAAGTGCTATGACTGAGCCCAGGCACACTGTGTCCCAGGCACTGATGGCCCATTTTTACCCCAAGGGACCCTATGCCCCAGGCAGGTAGTGAGAGCTGGTGCCTGGTTTGTAGGTGCACCCGAATGAGTGTCCGCCACGCTGGTGGGTAGAGGACCAGGAGCGTGGAAAGGAAGTCCCAGGGGGAAAGGACAGGCGTTCGGATTAGGCTGCAAATGAATGTGCCCCTGGAGTTGGGGGTGGGGAGACAGGTTGGGAGAGAGAGAAAGGATGGTCCTTGCCTCTGTGTTATGTATACAGAAGGCACAAAGATGAGAGAAGAACAGGACATGGACAGTTAAGACGAGGGCCATTTGAGTGGATGAGAAAATAGTTTACCCAAAACTGCCCCATAAGCCCCTTGGGCTTAGCCCTGTGAGCCTCAAAGGAAAAGTGGCCCCACCATGGTCAGCTGCCTGCTCTGTAACCTTTAGGGTCCTGCATCACCTCTGGTGGAAATTTCTCTCGCGGACCTCAGATGGGAGAGCCTATCTCTGGACACGGCTGCGTGGAGGAAGCATGGGGATGGGGAGGGGAGCGTCCTCTTGGAGGATTTCATAAAGCCAAGGCACTGACAGGGTGATGGCAACACCAAAGTGGCAGTGACCCTGGGGGGAGCAGACCCCTCGTAGGGAGCCCCCAGCTGGGGTCGGGGTGGAGGTGAGAGGTTATCACAGCAGGTCTTGAAATGAAAGAATCAACCAGGGACAGTGACACCCTTATCACAGCCCGTGATTAGGGCTTCCCTAGTCTGTCCCCCCTGACCCCTTCCCCCCTCACACAAAGTCTGGGGCACACCCAGACACTGATGAGTGCTTGAGTCCCCATAAATGAACAGAGAAGTGGCCCTGGGAAACTGGACTGGGAGGGCAAGTTTAACCTGGTGTGAAGACCTGCTACTGTGCATTCCAGAGCCAAAGACAACTTTTTTATGATCTCTGTCAGCACTCTGTTTAATTATGGTTGATCATTGCCTCTAGAGTGATGCCCATGTTATTTTTGCCCCAGCCTGGCTCTTACAGCTCACGGGATCCAGTGTGAACAGGCTCACTGGAATGCGTTGGGAAAACTTACATCCACGTGACATGCCACATGGCACCACATTGGTGGCTACGGGGCCAGGTGTTGAGCAAAGGTATGTTTGCTGCCAGCAAAGAGCTTACAGTTTCCAAACCAAAAGAAACAGAAATGAATGGTGGAGTCAGAGAAGCTAGCCTCGAGTGGTTCTGCTGTTTTGGTTTTTAAACTTTTCCAGAACAAACTGCATGGCATTCGGTCTCACCACACTGAACGCACACGTGGCGTGGTCTGTGCTCATTTCCTCAAGCTGTTTCTTCTTCAGGGAGGTGTGTTTGACACCTGTGTGGCTTTTCCAGTGGGATTTGTGGATGCTGGTCTCCTAAAATGGGTGAGAAAGGCTCATGGCAGACCCCTCCTCCAATGACCTCAGCTCAGCTGCTGCACGCCTGCCTTCAGAGGGACTAGAGCAGTGATTCTCAACCTTCTGGCCCTTTATATACAGTTCCTCATGTTGTGACCCAACCATAAAATTATTTTCGTTGCTACTTCATAACTGCAATGTTGCTACTGTTATGAATCATAATGTAAATATCTGATACGCAGGATGGTCTTAGGCGACCCCTGTGAAAGGGTCGTTCGACCGCCAAAGGGGTCGTGACCCACAGGTTGAGAACCACTGGACTAGAGGCTCTGAGCCAACTCAGGCTCTTCTCTGCCTTCAGCACCTCCCAGGTCGGGGGACATTACCCATCACCTCTCGTATCTGACAGACTGGAAAACAGCATGATGCACAGAAAGGATGAGGTTTTTATAATCAGACCATAAAGGCTCAAATCCCCAGAGCCTAGAACAGTGTCTGACACATGGCCGCACTTGATAAATTCCTGAGGAATGAACCTCTGGCTCTGCCACTCGCCAGCTGCATGATTTTGTGTAAGGTCTCGAAGCCTCAACTTGCTCACCTATGAACAGGGAGGTTGGAAGACTTAAAGAAGATACTCTATGGAGACAGCTTGGCATGGGAGCAAGGAGGACCTTAAAAAAGTAGCATTTCTTAAACATCTACTCATGAAATCATAAACTACTCTAATGCGATGCCACTACAAAACACAAAACACTTATTGAGTACTTACCATTGCCAGGCACTTTCCTAAGGGCTGAGCATCCATTATGCCTTTAAATCTTCAAAATTCTATGTGGTTGGTAAATTATTAATCCGCATCTCATATGGGCAAGAATTCTAAGTATTGAAAGTGGCCAGGGCCTGATGCGGCCAGACAGTGAAGGTAATGAGAAAGCCTATGGGGCGGGCGGACTGACCCTGGCTACCCGCCAGTCTTGGCTGGACTTCACTGCTGAGCTAATCCCTGGCCCCAGCAACAGGTGACCCAGCCACTGGACAAGCTCAGACTAATGATGTCCTCCCTGAGACCTGCAGGAGAAGTCCAGAGGAAGGGAGAGACAGAGCCCCCCTTCCGCACACACTAGGACTCTCTGATTGGGCCCAGGCCGCCGAGTTCCAGAAGCACTCCGAGTGAGCTGCCGAGGCCGCGGTGGCAGCTTTGGCCTGCTTGGGTCGCAAGAGACACAGATATTGCACACACCTTTCTGGCTTGTCTTATTTCCCCCCAGAAATCCAGACCACATTATTGCTCTGAAACTCAGGAGCCTTTTGAAGTCATTGTATTCAGACTATAAAACGCATACGCACGAAACCGCTGGCCTTCATTAGGGGGAGAAAAAGCTGTTGGATGATTTGGCTACTCGCTGCTTTCTGGCGTTTTCGCAGGGGTTTTAAATAACGAGGCACCCATGGAAATGAGGGGGTGGAGGAGGGGCCGTCCAGCGGCAACAAAAGAGAGGAATCTGGGAAAATGAAAAACTTTCATATGAGATAAGAAACCCTCACGGCTGTTATTGGGCTTTCTACTCCGTCAGGGAGGTCCCCTGGCTTTAATAAAATCTCATTTTCCCCTTAAACTCTTCCATGTGGCAGGGGCCCAGAGCTTAATGGGGATATAAGAGATGATTCCAACCTGAGGCTCAGGTGGCGGGGGCCCCCCCACCCTCCGGCCCAGCAGCTGGAACTGATTGCCGGTCCAGCAACACACCGCACATCAGAGAATAATCACGATCATTTGAAGCCGACCTGGGCCAGGCAAGGGTGGCAGCCTGGCTCCCGTGCGTTCCCGCTTTGAGGGAAGAGAAGCTCGTCCTGGTCCTTATTAAGTCAGCGTGGACCCCAGGAGTGAGGGGCCCCGTCCCAGCATGTGATTTATCACGGGCATCTGCATTGGAAAGGCTCCGAGGCTTTAATCTACGCCTGATTCCTAAGGTCCCTCAGCATTGGCGAGGGTGTGCAGTGGGACCGGTGGACTGTGACGAGTTCATCTATTCGGGGGTCTCCCTCTCAGTACTGAGGGGCTCACCCATAGCCCCTAGGACCCCAAGACAGACTCCTTCACAAGAGGAGCAGGATGTCCCAGGCGATGCTGCCTGGAGATGCCAGGCCTGAGCCAGCAGCGGCCGGAGGGGAGGCGAGCGTGAACAGCTCATAATGGGAAGTCACTGGTGGGTAGCATTCTGCACCCGTCAGAAATCTGCAGGGGTGAACACGCCCAGAGTGGGCGACGGGGCTGGTGTGGGTTCTGGGCTTTCCTTCCATTATTACAGATGGAGTACCACTTGTTAAGCACCTGAACCTGAACCCCAACACAAACAGAACCGCCATGACTAGCCACGTGGTTTTCACTTCTGAACAAAACTGTGCGAGGGGCTTGCACCAACAGAGAGCAATCATTTTTACCCAGGAATTGGATTAGCAATTCGAGCAGGCATGCTTACTCTTAAATCCACAGAAAGGTTCCAGCTTTCTCTAGGGAAGAAACACATGAGGGGGAGCGGGGAGACACCAAGGGTCAGTTATGGCCATTAACTGACAAGTTCATTTCCGCCCCGAGATGGGCTCTCTGCCCTTTTCGTGGTATCAAGAGACACTCTGACAAACAGTGTGCCGAGGTGTGCTGGGGAGAGGACCCATCCCCGCCCTGGATGTCCTGCGTGCACTTTAGTGAGGCCTCGGGTGTTGATGCCCCTGCCCCTGTGGAGGCCTGGGCAGGACTGACAGGAAGGCGCGGGGCCAGTCTGTGTAGCTCGGCTTTTCCAGGCACGTGTTGCCTGGTGCTAGCCATCCTCCCTGTCCACTTGGTCCTTGCTTCTGAGCATTCTCCAGAGCTTCAAATCCCTCCCAGCTCCTTCCTGGCCCAGTCCGCGGAAGGATTTTGGACTCATCACTAAACACAGAGACCTTCTGAGCTCCCAAGTCTGTTTGTCCCCCTAAAAAGTGGAGAGTCTCCACAGGGTCAAGGAAAATTCCTGTGGATAGCGTTCCCCAGCCCCCAACTCCATTCATCACAAACACTATGTGCATACTCAGTGTGTCACCCCAGGAACCCAAAGACACGTGTCAATGCCCCTATAAAGAAAGTTAGTCAAATAACCATAAGAAATGCAAAGATGTGGGTGTATCTGTGCAAAGATGGAAATGTTGAGGGGCCCAGCAGTAACCCAGGAAACAGAGTGACTCCTTCTGGGGTGAGGAGGAAGGGAGGGACAAATTAGAGAAGGCTCCCCAGAGGAGGTGACTCCTGAGCTGAGAAGGAGTAGGGAGAATGGTCAAAAGGCTGAAAGAAATGCCCAAAACAGAAAAAGCAAAATGTGTTCAGTGAGGGGGGTGGGAAACAGCATGGCCTATTGGGGGACAAAACACACTTTAGAGTTGCTGGAGTGTAAGTCTGGAGTGTGGGAACCTTGCATGGAATTTAGAAAAGAAAAAAAATGAACAGGAAACAAGGGGGTGGGGCAATGAGTGATATTTTTCCTTTCAGTTCATGGGTTAGGAAAGGGTGGACCTTAGGGTTTGAGCTCTGGTTCTATGGTGTGTCCTCAGACAAATGCCGGAAACTTGCAGAGCCTCCGTGTCCTCATCTGTGAGATAGGAGTGGACCCCTGCTGTGCCTGCCTCAGTGTTGCTGTGAGGATGAGATTGAGGTCAGACTGTGGAGAGATACAGAAATGCAAAGGCATTAAGACTCATCACCACATATGCCGGCATTGGCCCAGGGATGGTTCAAAGTTTGCTGAGAAGTCCTTGGAGTTTTCAACCAACCGCGGTGTGGGGGACGGAGGAAGG
Source organism: Myotis brandtii (assembly GCF_000412655.1). NCBI lineage: Eukaryota > Metazoa > Chordata > Mammalia > Chiroptera > Vespertilionidae > Myotis > Myotis brandtii. The sequence goes on along the minus strand of NW_005353690.1, from coordinate 637,156 downwards.
AGGTCCACTCTCCGTGGCTCCACACAGGGGCCTGATGTGGGAGCTCTGGGTCCCCACAACCCCCCCTTTACACTCGACCCTGCTCTCCTCAAATGCCTTCCTTTAAAGGCTGTTGTTGTTTTTAAGGCCCTTCAAACTCCGTGACTATAAACGATGGTGTTAGGTAAGGCGCTTTTGGCAAGAAGCAGCCATAAGGAAACGAAATTGCTGCTGTTAAGTCTCCACCGGTGAAGCAATTTGCTCGGTGATCACCATTTCTCAGGAGCCCCGATCCATCACGGCTGGGGCCGGAGAGCCTTCCTGCCTCCTAACGCCTCAGCCTATGGTGCAGGCAGCACCCACCGCCTCCGATCTCATGCAGCAGGCCCTGCCGTGAGTTTGATCTGGTTTGGGATCTGAAGAAATGGTCCCTGTGACTGTCCTAGAAAGGACACGGGCTGACTGTCACCGGCCCGCCCACCTGCACCCGCGTCCTTGTGCCTGCCTCTGTCGCTCCAGGTCAACCTTGGGCTCTTGGTGCAAAGCAGGGTTAATCGTCTCCCTGCCTTCAGTGGGAAGTGCCATAGGCAATGTTTGCTCGCGGAGAAGCTCATCTTGCTGCAATGCTCTCTCTTCATCAAACATAAATGTCAGCAAAACCTCCTCTCCCAGCCTCATGAATTTTGTAAAAAACAAAACACAGGGAAAAAATTCTACATAGTATTCCCCAGATGTCCTCTATGAGACAATGGAAGATCTCTCTCTCTCTCTCTCTCTCTCTCTCTCTCTCTCTCGGCTGGGAAAGGCTATTCGGGAAAAACTGGTGAATTTGAGATGCTTATGTTATAAAACAGCAGTCCAGCAGCTTTGTTTACTGGGACCCAGTTGGAAAAGGGCCAGGTCCAAAAATAAATAAGTTCTCTCCTCTTGTTATGATTTCCGTCCTAAAGATCACTTTTCCCAGCGGAATGCCCCCAGCCTCCTGGTTAGAGACCCTCCTAGAACGGCACCCACAGAATGTGTTTCTCTGCTAAGCACAGAGCTTTTGGTGACACAGGCTGCTTCAAGCTCAAAACTTAAAAAAGGAAATGAGAGAGCTGGGTGATCATTCCTATGAAGGGAGAAAAACTGAGATGCAAGACAGGACTTCCTCCACCTGTGGTACCCACACATCTGGTTGGGGTGCCAGGGTGACCCGCAGGGGGGCCCCACTGTGTCCTTGTGGCATCCAGCACTCTCCCTCCTGGTGACTGTCGCGCCCCTCCCACCTCAGCACTTCGCTGCTTGGAGAAACCATCTGGTTTCCCCGGGCCCTGCAATGGCCACCAGTTCAGAACCAGCAGAGGAGGGTCCATCTCTCCTTGAAAATCACTTTGCTTCCCGGAGGCCTCTGTGAGCAGGCGGCCGGTATCGGTTAGAGTGAGAGAGACCTGGGCCAGGAGGGGAGCAGCTGAGATAGCTGGCATGGCAAGCACTGTGTCTAGCACCGTCCTGGAAGACAGGAGAGAAAAGGACCACACGCAGGCTTCAGGGCCACATGGAGGGGTGCTGAGAGGGGGAGCCAAGACTGAGAGGGGCCCATAGGGCCTTTGGGGCAACCCGCCAACTTCTGCCAACACAGCCCTGCTGCCCTGAGGACTGGAAGAGAAGGCGGGAGCAACTCCTGGTGATTCCATCCTGGCTTCCCGTCCCCCTCCCCACCACCACCCCAAGCTCCTGGTAGAACCATCCATTCTGTCACTAAAGTTCTCCAATTACCTTGCTTCTGCCAGAGCACCAAGTTATTCTCGAGTCACGAGGCTACCTGCCAGGGGCACTAATTGTTCCGCTCAGCGTCTCACACTGAAGAAGTGGTTCCTCTCATGTGCCAGAGTGTTCCCAAGCCACGGAAATAGTCATCCTTCCCACTTAGCATTGGAGATGTGCTTCGGAGCCAAAAGGAGGATTATTTAAGTCGGAGTTCCGGCTTCTTGCCACCTATGGCACCTGGTTGGCACACAGCATGTTCTGGGTGATTATATTCCTTCAGTTATTTTATTTTTTCCATCACCATTTATCCCCTCTATGCCCTCTTCCACTTTCACCTACCCCCTAACCTTTGCAATCACCACACTATTGTCCATGTCCCTGAGTTCTCTCTTCTTTTCTTTTGTCTCAATCCTTCCACCCTCCACCCCCAATGCCCATCCCCCACCAGAGCTGTCTGCCTGCTCTCTATCTATGCCTCTATCTCTATTTTGCTTGGTAGTTCATTAAATTCCACATATGAGGAAACCTTTTACCCTTTGTGATAGCATGGATGGGCCTGGGGAACATTGTGCTAAGTGAAATAAGCCAGTCAGAGAAAGACGAGTGCCATATGATTTCACTCTGTGAGTTTTTGGTTAATGTCAATCCTCTCTAATACAGAGCAGCCGCTGGAGACTGGGGTGATTTGAGGGGAGGCATGCCGAATGCTGCACCGCAGGCTGTCCCTACTCCACTACAGTGACGTATTTCTGCAGATTTCACCCATCATTGACTACAAGAGGCCAGAGCAGTACCTTCGCAAGCTCCCCATTCTCTAGAAAATGACCACACATTCCTAGAAGCGTCATGGACAGCAGCCAAGGTAAAGTAACGAACCTGAGCCAGTCATTTCCATTCTCTTAGTCTCAGCTCTCTCTTTGTAAAATGGGGTTTAAGGGGAGGGTGAGAATGATTTAGAATATTCAAAACCCCCTCCCACTCCCAATTTTCTTTGAGACACTGAACTTTAGAATTCCACTCCAGGGTATTTCCACTCTGGCTGAAACTTACTCTACCTTACACCAAGATGGCAGCCAAGACAATTCTGAAATGGGTAGCTCTTGTTTAAAAGTTCTTAAATGGCCATTAGTTCTCTTGTTTATAACAGACGTCCATAAAATGTGGTGCAGAAGTTCCCCATGGCTAGATGTTCACATGAAATCTGGACAGACACTCGGCTGGGTTGTTGTGTGTGGGCAAAGGTGGGTGTGTTGTGCAGGAGGGAGTATGTAAGCATCACAAAAGCGGTTAAACCAGGCAACTTTCCATCTCTCTTCTCACTCTGGGAGCCTCTGATGCAAAGGGGAGAACTGGGACTGTTGAAGAGACCTGGCTTTTGCAAAATCACTGACAGAAGGAAGAAATGGAGGCAACATCTCAAGCTTATAGAAGCATCTCTCTCTCCACAGCATCCGTGTCTGTCTTCTGGGTTTCACTGGACTTTGCCAATACCTCCTTGGAAGCCCTTGCTCTCTGTATCATGATGCGCGTACACACACCTTAGACTGTGGCTTCTCCAGAATAGAGGTTGTGCTCTACTCTTTGATGCGACCAGGTGACCAGCAGAGGGCCAGGAGCATAATCAGCACTAACCCAGTGTTGAAGTAAAGAGTAAGTAAATAAATGGAGAAATGATCTTGCCCAAGGTCACAAACGGTCAGTGACAAAGTCAATATTAAAACCCAGGCTTCCTGAAACACAGGGTATAGCTCCTCATATTAATTCTGCAAATTTCACAAGAAATGCAAGATAGCACCGAGTAGATTGGCCTTCTTAGTCTATAGTATAGACTCTATACACTACACAAGGCCTTTGAAGTAGGAGGCAGTTATTTAATTCTTGCCTGACCTTTACCACTTGTGAACTTGATCTTGGAACCAGCCACTACCATCTCCCCTACACACACACACACACACACACACACACACACACACACGCACACACACATACACGCATGCACGCACACGAGAGCGCACACGCACACGCACGCACACGCACACACACACACATACACGCATGCACGCACGCGAGAGCGCACACACACACACACGCACACTGAGATAGGGCTCATCATATAATACAAAGATGTTGACTTACCTATGGGTTGGGAATTGGCTGAGAGCTGCTGAAACTGGCCCAAATGGGATTCCAGGAGAAGAAACAGCCCCACCCCCTGGGCCTTCTGGGAACCACAGACAACTTTTAATGAACTAAAATACCAAAGAAATAACCCCCCGGGCAGTTGTTATCTGTTGCCCAACTCCCTGCAGATAGCAGCCTGTGGAATTTGCAGTGTTATGGTCAGGTCAGCATAAAGGATGGTGCCAGGCACGTGGTAACACCCGGAGGCATATTTATCCAACACTTCTCCCAGAGGGCTTCACTGCAACACTGCAGCCCTCTTGGCTCAACCGCCTGGGCCCTGGCAGGAACAAGGCACGGAAAACAGATGGGTGGATCTCAGGACCTGCCCAGAGACGTGGGGTGAGGCGTGCAGGGAGCAGAGGAGGTGATGTGGCCCTGCAGCGGGAGCCTAAGCATGAAGAATTGCCAGCCTTCAAGATTTCATGGCCCTGATTTTAAGAAACCTGCCACCATGCTGAGAACCGGGGAAATAGACAGCAGTCCTCTACAGGGAGGCTGAGAAGGAGTTAGGACAGATGTAAGTTTCAGGAGAAGGCATGTGGGAGTGAGCGCTGATGGTTGTTGGCAAAGTCAAGGTAGACAATGTTTTAGGGCAGCAGTTTTCAAACCTGTGAGCATCAGTATCACCTGGGCAACTTGCTAAAACCCCGATGGCTGGTCTCCGACTCCAGAGAACCTGACTCTGTAATCTGGGTCTGGAATGTGTGTGTCTAGCAAATTCCCAGGTGATGCTGATGCCACTGGCCCAGCAGCCCCTGCCTCGGGGGGGGAATGGCGTTAATATCAAGTACAGTGAACTTGGTGGGGTACCAGGAAGGCCTTCTTATAACCAAGGTTAGGAAGAAGACAGGAGATCAGGTTACACAGGCCAGTGCAGAAGTCTCCTGAGCTGGATACTCACGTTTCCGCAGTGGATCTGAATCAGTGCTGCTTAGCTTCAAGGTAATTTTATCTGCTGTGGGTTATATTTATATTCAGTTTCAATATGAGATCAGAGAGAGTCTCCTAGGTTCCAAGCACTGTGATAGGTGTCGTTACACACAATAACACGTGCAACTGGGGGTTGGTTTTAATCCTTGTTATAGATGAGGAAACAAGCTCAGAGACCCTTACAAAGTCTCTCAGCTGGCAAGAAGCAGAAACAGCATTCAGACCTACATCTCCAGTCTCACTGTGTCTTCCATTATGTATGGGGTGGGGGGGAGGGGAAGGCTGCAATGTGTGTGTGTGTGCGTGTGTGTGTGTGTGTGTGTGTGTGTTTTAAAAGGGTCATCCAGAATGTGCTCCCATGGCCAAATAAGTTTGGAGCAAGTAAGTGCAAAATACAAATGAAGTTTTCCTGCTAGACATCTCAGGCATTTTAATATACTTAGGTGCACAGCAAATCTCCAACAGGAGGCTAGATAGCATTTCCCAGTTTGACCAGAGAACCTTTTATATGAAAATAGGCATTTATGTTTCAAGTGGCATTACAGCTGTGTTGAACACAGTCTGGTAATGTCTGGCATCGATATTGATAAGGCAAAGGATTTGCACCACTAGCCCCGATTCTTCTTCACACTCACACCTTTGGAGTGAATGTGTAAATCCCAGCTGGTGTGAACCAAATCAGACAAGAACAGAGAACTTTCCACGATTGTGCACCGTTCTCCCAGGGCACTGGCCTCTAGTGGAGGGGACCCCAACATGGCCAGGTGGTCACGCCACTCTGTGCCCCCCCAACGCCCCCATAGTCTGCAGCCCCTCCAGGGCAGGAGCCAGAGGGGCCTGGCTGCCACTCGGATCACCTCCCCTCGGAACCTCCCAAGGCTTCCTGGACGAGAGAGATTCCAACCAGAACTACAAGTATTAGTTATTGCAGCTTCTCTCAATCAATTACTCACACTTCTATTTGCTTGCTTGCTCTGAGGAAGAAAAAGCAAAATAAATCCCAGGGTGAGGAAATACGACGGAGAAGGGGGAAAAGAAGTCAGGGGTCTCTTTTCTGTACAGGATGTAAGGGTGGACCCCTAGGTGTGCTCTCTAAGGAGTCGCCTGCATTTGTCCTCTTGGACTGAGCAAATAGGTTGAAGTTCTCTTCATTCCCTGAAACCCCAAGACATCCAAGAAGAGGAAGCAGGAAGAGAGTTAAGACCACAGCTGATCTCCGGGGCAGAACACGTCCCAGACTCCAGCAAGCGCCTTTCGCGGTTGTTTGTCTTGCTGCCTAGGCAATATTTGACCAGCTGAGCAGCGCAGCACAGAAGCGAGAACACGCTGCTGCTGGCTCCCGTCTGTTATGCAGCCTGCTCTGTGCCCAGTGAAGTGGGAGGGAGGAGGAGGGCTGTTCAAACTCACCTGGAGGGATCCCGGTGAGAACCAAACACAAGATCCCTGTGGCAGGGTCTCCCAAGCCTCCAGGAGATATTCGCCCTTAAGCATGCCTACTCCATTTTGGCAAAATAATCAAGATTTAAAAATTGCTATGTGTGACATTTTTGCAAATGGAAATTGCTGGAGCATCAGCTCATTAATGACAGAGAGTGTATCGGTGTGGCCTGTAATCATTGTTATTGCTTTTGGAATTATCTGCAATGATATGCTGTCCTATATATTCAAAGACAATGCTACTAACACACCACCTAAGTGCTTATTTTCCATTGCACAATTATCACATATTGTCAGAGCTCTCAATATATTTGATAGAGTGTTTGCAGTACGTATGCGAATGTGCATATATGTGTGTATATTTATATACTATGTGTATACAGTGCAGTTATGCTCATGAACTGTTTTGTGTCTTAGTGGTATTTTGCCCCTAGATAAGAATGCAAGTTCTTTTGGGCTACAATTTTCCTTTGCACTTCTGTATCATCCTTAATTCAAAACAGGAAGCATTCTTCGTAGGAAGCCCTTCATTAGTTGGATT
>NW_005353690.1:581844-630276 GCF_000412655.1 Myotis brandtii | reverse complement strand
CCTCATGCTGACCCCTCTAGCCACCCACCACCTCTCTGAGGCCCTCTCATGGCACGTGTGATGAGAAGGCCCAGCCACCAAGCAAACCATTGACCCACCCGGAACAGACCCATCCCCAGTGAGTTAATTGGCTGGCTGGCTGCAGACCTTTGGTTGAACACTGATATTTTGAATTCTCTCTGTTCTCAGACCTAGACGCTATCTTAAAACACTCTTTGGAATTATTTCTATTTAAGAATGTTTACTTTTCCATTATAAAAGCAATACATTCTCCTTGAAAAAAAAGTTTAGAAAAATGTAGATAAACAGAAAAAAAAACAAATCACATCTAGTGCCACTTTCCAAGCATAACTATTGTTAGCATTTTGGGTGGACGTCTTTCCAGTTTTCGTTGCATGCATTGTAAAGTTTCAATGGTATCATGCTTTTCCACTTAATGTTATCACACAAGAATCAGTTACAATACTGGCCTTCATAAAATACATTTTAAATGGCTACATGATATGCCAAATTTACCTACCCATCCCCCTATAAACGGGTAGTTAGATCTATTCCAATTTAGCGAAACAATGCTGAAATATGTATCTTGGTGATTAGCACCATTTTTTTTTAATTTAGAGTTGTTTCCTATAAAAAAATTATCGCTAGTTCAAAGGGCCTGAATCTTCTCAAGGCTCTTGCTAAATATTTACAAACTGTTTCCCAACAGTGTGTACCAGTTAGAATTCCCAGCAGCCAAGCTTCAACGCAAACAGTGCCAGTCTCACAGCGCACACGTGGGCTCGTTTCTGAAGGGCTGTTTACAATGCTTCCCGACTCCTTCCAAGTCCCTGTTTACCTGTAAGTCCCTGTGCAGGCTCAGATGGCCTGTCACACGCCTCTAACCCCACACAGGGACAGTGTGGCCCAGAGCAGGTACCCCTTTCATGAAACCTCTAGTTTTGGAACTCACTTCCAGCCCCAACTTGGGAGCAGCCACCCAGACAGAGGTTCTCAAGAAGTCCCCTGCCCCATCACCTCCCACAAGCCAGGGACCCTTGGACCACCCATCCCCGCACCACCGAGCATCCCGCAGGAACCACTGGGGGCCAGTATGGGGTTCTTAACAAGAGGATGAATCTGCAGGATTTTCACTGCTATTCAAGTAATCAGATTACTACATCGGTCTCTAGCTTTGCATTTTGCCTGCATGCATTTTTACCACATTTTATTTCCCAGTGAACTAGTAGAAATCATGGGAACCAAGTGTTCTCCCCTTCTTCCCCCACTCCCCCTCCTTCTGGCCTTCCTGATTGAGAATTATGGGATTGTGCTGGATACTGGTCATGCAGGAGATGCAACCATGCCCAGTCGCAGCCCAAATTCTAAGGAAAGGGACTAAGTGACACTGACTAGCTTTTCCCATGCTTCCCTCCTACTCCAGATGCGAGCAGAGCTTTTTAGCACATATGATCAGCCTTAGCATGATCTGGTGCTTACTTTCTCTCTTACTACAGAGACTGGTATAGTTCTGAGCACTGAGTTCATTATTAATGCTACAGTAGGGCGGGCTTCTCTCTCTCTCTCTCACACACACACACACACACACACACACACACACACAGTGTCCAGGTGATTTTGACGGTAGAAGTGGAGAAATAAACACGACCTTGTCCTCTTGTATCAGGAAAGATGTAAGCAAGGTCTAGGACATAGCTGTATTCCGGTGGGGGAGTCAGTCAGTTTTGCTGAAGCTCACAAGTGATGCACAGGGGAAGTTAGCTATCCCTGACCTCCAGCTGCAGGAGTGCCCACAGGGTGTCTGGGGCAGCAAAGAGAGACCAACTATCCAACCAAGCTAACTAGACAGGTGCTCTCAGAAGTCTCCTTCCCCAGGGACTTGGGTGGCAGGAGATGAGTTCTAATGTCTGGCTGGGGTCACTGAGAAGATGCTGACTCCTCTCTTTCCATTTCCCAACATCCAATGCAGAAAACATGCTAAACAAACACACACGGCTCTCAGGTGTTTCTCGGTTTATTCCAGCTAGAGAGCAGGGCTTGCAGAGTAATTGCTGCCTTGGGCATTTACTTTGAGGAACCATGGGGCCCCATCTGTGGTTGAGGAGTAGGGAAGAGGCTAGTACCAGGCAGCTAAACAAGGTGAATCCTTTCAGTGTCTTAACAGGCTTGGACCACGGTGCAGGAGATGTGGCCACACAGGCCCTTCTTCCTCTTCCCCTTCCTATAGACATGAGTATAGTTCACTTTCACAAAATATGCTAAGAGGCTCAATGGCAAGGGGACAGGGCTAATGAGGCCACAGTCATGGGTCCAAAGCGTAGATCAACCAAATAGCTTTGCTTTGGTTCCCTGGCCCTGAACACCATCCCTGGCTACGGGCGCCTGTCTCAGGAAGGTGGGCATTTATCGTATACAGCAAGGTGGGGACCAGGGGAGGTGAGCTCATCCCCATCCCTGGGAGAACAGCTCAAAAGTCCTCTTTTAAACAAAGGTGATTTCTCTCTCTCTCTCTCTTTCTCTCTCTCTCTCTCTCTCTCTCTCTCACAAGTCCTCCTATAGTCAACCTAGCACCTCACTAACCAATTACACAAATTGAAAGTTAAGTAGCTTCAGGTCACCCCATAAATCACAGGCACCAATCAAAATCTACCCACTCAATTAAATCCAGCTTAGCTGAAATCATACCCTTTCGAACACCGAAGTGGCTGATTTCCAAGGGATATACGAAGAACATTCAACACATGGTTACTCCATATCAACCCCTTTTCTCTGTGATCTTCCAACCTAATGAACATTTAGTAAAGATGGTGAGGTGTTTCACAGATCCTGTCTAGCTGAGGGATTACCACATGCTTCAACTATATAAAAGCAACCCATGAAAAGGCATTGGTGGGGACTTGGGAGCCCATGAGCCTCCCAACATTGGATCAGGCACCAACGGTGTGGGATGGAAGAAAGAAGGTGAGGTGTGAACCGAGCCCTGCCCGCCCTGCCTCCCGGGGTCATCCCCACAAGCCTTGTCCAGCATGCGTGACAGCCCGCCGTGGGCCAAGAACAACAGAGACTGCCTCTGCAGGGAGAAAGCCAGACTGTGTTTTCGTCTGTGACCACTCCTCCAGCAGTCTGGGCCCTGCCAAATGACCGTGGGTCAAGCATGGGCGGGCTCCAGCTGGCCCCGTTCCTGTTGTGACTGCACTCGGGTTCATTAACACCCAGCCCTCCCCTGTGGGCACGCAAGGCAGGAAGCCTTCCCACTGGCCTGTTTGCAGCTGGGCTTTTGCTTTCTCAGAAGTGAGGCAGGTGGTTGCCTCAGTAGAGTCAAATTCTGCTCAGGGACGAAGGGAGTGGGCTGCCCAGGCCTGCACCCTCAGAGGCTCCCCAGCTGCCAATCTCTCTTCTTAGTTGGCATTTCCTGGCATGATCAGAGGCTAAGCTCCCCTGATATATTCAACCTTTGTGTGAAATACCCAGAATCCTGCCTGGGAAAGAAAACACTGCGCTGAGCCTGGAAAACAGGCCAGGTGAGCAAATGCGAGGACTTGGCTGGGGGGGCCTCTGCAGGGACCGAGTGCCACCAGGGTCAGTCCCCACAGCAGGACACTATTGTGCATGAGCTGCAGTGTGTCAGGAGTCAGCTAATCCATCGCTTCTACACTATCCGTGCTGAACAGCCATCCTGTAAAATTTCCAACACATTGTAAACAGATGCTTTTGTCATTTACCACCATAAACACAAATGACTAGAAAAATAAAATTAAAAAATGCAAAATGCAAATTCGTTCTGCGATGTTACAGCAATACTGATTGCTAAATAAACTTCTAAATGCTCACACTCAGTGTTTGCATCTATCCTGTTAGAGACCATTAGCAAACAGTCCACAGACCACATGTTGAAGAGCACTGGCCTAAACCTGTGCGACTCAAAGTGTGGTTTGAGGACCAGGCTCACCAGCATCACCTGCAGCATCAGCATCGTTAGAAGCTCAGGGCCTCCCCCACACCGCCCCCCAGAGCTACAGAATTGGAATCTGCATTTGCATATAATCTTCAGGTGATTTAAAATTAAATATGTGTGATCTATTAACCAGTGAACTTAGTCTGTCCCAGTGCATGTTTAAATCAGAGAAGCATGGGAACAGACCAGGCTCGCACCTTAATGGATTACAAATGTTTTCTCCACATCCAGCCCATACCACGTCTTTGACTGCAGGGGATGTTTAATCCTGACTAAGTTGGAGAGTGGAAGGTGAGTGTAAAACTCGGTAGAGTCTTCAGGCTGAAGATTTCCTGGGTGTTGGGCGACTGGGCGAGGGTGGAGAAGAAAGGCCGAGAGGCTGCAGAGCCCATCTGTGGCTGGATCACCGGAGAACACTGCCCTGCTCGCCGGCTCTAAGGTGGGCCCAGAGGCCCAGAGAGTGGGCACCAAGGGCGAGAGGTGTTTGCAGATCTGATACTGGGAAACCTGGCGCTTCACTGGGGTCAGGTAGGGAGTCCAAGGTCAGGATGCTGGAGGAGACAAACCGATTCTGCAATGGAGGGGGGGAGGGGTAGGACTGGAGACAGCAACTGTTTATGTAGATCTTGTCTGCTTAGCTGCTTGACTGGCTGCAAGGAGTTTGATTCTTTCCCCAGGGCTCTGCGCCCTCCGCCGGAACCATGTTCCTAATCTGCTTGGCCATTACGGGCTCTCTGCACCCGGCTCTGTCTCCAGCAGAGTGCCAGGGAGGCTGGCAGCCCCGGCGCTGCTTTCTGCACCCCCTTCTCCAGCCCAGCGTGTCTGTGCCTCTGTCTGGGGCTGCAGACCGGCTTCAATCAATTCCTGCTGAGGAGCAGCGTCAGTCCTTAATTAACACATTGAACCTGCATGTGAGGAGGACAGGAGTCACAGCCCCATTAGTCCAACAGCCAGGGGCGTCACGAGAGATTGGCACTGACTCACCGGAAGCCCCATTTCAGTCCCTTTCTCCCTCCGTGTTCTAATCTCCGAAAACGATGCCTGTTGTAAGAAGGGAAATTCTTTTCTGGTGCAGCCATTCCTGGGCTCCCCTTTCTGAGTGCTGCCCCCCCCCCCCCCCGCACTTTGCATCCCACCTGCACTGTTACTCTCACATCAGTCTGAGCCTTACAGGGTCCTCTCCGTCCTCTCCTACCTAAAATCATCGATTCACAGAGTCGGGAGACCCTCAAAGCCGAGGTCCTAAGTGGCTGAGAGTCTTGCCCAGGGTTATCCAGCTTGTTTGTGTTGCTGCCCAAGATAATGAAGAGGAAATCAGTGATTTGTGAGTCAAGCACTCATATAATCCCAGTCCCCAGATACTCCACCACGGAGACAATGTTGTTACTCAATATTATGTCCTAACAGTCCACCCCAACTCTCAGTTTGGGTTCAGAAAACAAAAAAATGGTCCCCTTGGTAATGTATTTCCTCTGGTCTTGACCATGTATTTTCATCTACCCAACTAAAGGGTCCAGCCACCCAACTCTTTTGGAGAATAAGTCATGAGGAGTTTTGCCCTATTAGTTCTCTAAGGGGTCTCAGAGGCCTCTGGGCCCTTGTTGGGGCCACATGGGCTTCCAGGGGGGCCAAAGCAGGACTGAGATGACCTTGGGGTTGTGAATTCAGGACCCACTCAAGCCCAGGGCTTCTCAGGTCAGCTGCTTCTTCCTTCCAGTTCTGGGACATTCTAGGGAGGATCAGCCTTTAGTATTCTGTGATTCAAAGTGGGGCTTCTTTATGTCAAGGGCTAAACATGTGAGAGGAGCCTGAATCTCAGGAGCTGTGGCAAGCAGGAGGTGACAGTGACCTCGAACAGAAGGCCAGCGGCACATACAGCCAGCACTAGCTTTTCCTTTGGACAGAGTGAGCTCATGTGAGCCACAGCATGACCCATGCATTCTCACCCCCTTTCTCACCAGCAGCACCCCACCAGCAGTGTTTCCTGAGAAATGCCCGCCCACACCCAGCATTTCACATGCTCGTGGGACTCCCTGAGAGTCCAGTTTACCCTTTACTTCCTCACACGGGTGGGCATGAGACGGGCAAAGGCTTTCCCTTCCTCCTTCTGTGTTTTCATCTCCGATGCCTATAGTAAAAAGGGGAAATCTTTCCTGGCAACTCAAAGGCCAATGAAAGAGGAGACCATGGAGTGGGGATGAGCCTTGAGAGGGAGCTTGAGCCATTTCTCCCAAGAGCCGCCAGTCTGAGGACGCTTCCCTTCCACCCTGTCCTTCTCCATCTGAGCATTGCAATGGGAGACAGACTTTGTTTCTGCTGTCCTCCCACCCGTGGGTACGGTCCTGGGAAGGTGATTATGTACCACTGGAGCACAGGGGAACACCAGGGGCAGAGCCCCATGCCCCCCGCACAACGGACACAATAATTATTCACCACAGAAACACGGGAATTCGTGAGAAGTGAAGGTGTGAAGGAAGAAAGGAGCCCACCAAGGGCGAAACAAAGCCAACTAGCTCTCCTACAGCACCTGACTGTGAACCTGGTCTTCTTAGGCTGTAACTTGTCTTCTGGTTCATCCTCTAAGACGCAGATGAAGATGTTTCTCCCAGCCTGTCCTCTGACTCTTCCAGGGAAACCACTCCCTGGAGGTCCTAGGTCTCCAAGATCAGTCCTGATTCTCGAAGCTGGAAAGAGCCTCACCTGTCACCTGGGGAGCCAATGCCCAGAAGGCACAGGTGCCCAGAGGCCCTGGCAGCTCCTGTCTTGCCTCAGGGCCCTCCTGTGGTGAGGTGGGGAGCCAGGCATCGCCTATTGCCGCATTCCCTCTCCACAGTTACTGTGGCAACAGCCAGCATTCAGCCTCCTCCAGACTGTCCTGAGGAGCCCTGCTGTGGAGGCTGCGTGCTCCTGCAAACCAGGGTTGTCCTGGTCACCGCACAGTTCCAGGTGCCTGGAACCAGGGCGTGGAAACAGACACTGGCATCCTGCTGGGCCCGGGGCTGGTCAATGGACAAGATGTGTTCACTCCCAGGAAACCCTCCAGTCTCAGGACATGCCGGCCCTCTCACCTGCCTGGCAGTCGGGCCCACGGAAGGAGCTCTTCTTGGGTTAGCAGGGAGGCACTTCACAATAACCTCTCCAGCCGTGCCCACCCTCCTCAGGCCACACTCTGGTCAAATAAAACTATAGCTGTTCCCCATCCAGGCTGCCCATTCACTCCTCCCTCTTGGCTCGTGCTGTTCTCTCCCTCCCCCTGCTTTTTGCCTGGGAAGTTCGCCTTCTCCTCCAGGTCTAGCTCTATCTCCCCTTCTTCGTCAGCACCACTTCCCAACCCAGCCCAGGCTCCCAAGGAGAGCCTCCCTTCCCGCCAGCTCCCCCAGCGGTTGGTGAACCCCTCTGTTGTAACCCTATAACAGGTAGTTTCTGTGTTGGACCCCCCCATCACGATGCGATCCCCTCAAGGTCAGAGAAACCATTGCTTTCACCGTATTATCAGCCCAGCACCCAAGGCTGCCTGGTGCTTAGTAGTTGATCGAATGGGTTCTAGCCTCAAGGGCCCACAGGTCAGAGTTGGTGCACTGGGCTCTGACCCAGATGTCAGACCAACATGTGGAGAGCAAGCAGTCCCACAGGTCAGTGCTGGACAGGGCTGGTTATGGCCGGAAGAAGCCCCAGTCAGCTCATCTCTCAGGTCCTAATTTTGTTAGCTAAACACTCATGCACTTATTTATTCATTCATCTGAGAAATATTTACTGAGCACCTGCCCTGTGCTGCTGTGCTCGGCGCTGGGAATTCAGAGGCGAGCAAAACACAGCCCTGACCCTCTAGTAACCCCCAGACTAGGAGGAGAGATCCAAACGTGGACGTGGAGGTGCTGTCCGGTCCACAGAAGAGGCACATGACTGCCCGTGGGAGCAGAGGAGCCTAGCGCCATGGGAGGCTTACAACCAGCTCAGCATGGATGGAACTAGGAGGGTGGGAGGTACCAGGACACTGACCCGTGCCAGCCTCAGTGTGTGGCGGGAAACGTGGGGCTGGATTCGGAAGGAGGGTTAGAATCCTCAGCCAACTTATGGTGAGGCCCATTACAGATTCAGGGCACAGAGCTTTTGAGACACAGGCCACTAATTTACACCCATCCTCTTTTTTTCCCCTTCATGCTAACTGGCATCTCTGTCTGACCCTCCCCACTCCCCTGACAACCTGGGTGTCTGTCTGGCTAGCAGCCATCCAGAATGCATTTAGTTCCAAGCCCTGGCTGAGACCCAGGACGCATGGGGGGATGGGGGAGAGTAGGGAGCAGTTTGTGGCTGTGCAAAGCCTGCTCTTCCATTCAGCCCGTGTGCTGGGAGAGGCTGGCTTCCCTCTGAAGTGATGCCCAGCTTGTAGGGCTGCCTCCATGCTACCCCCTTGAGACACCCAGGCCGCTTTCGGTGCAGATGGCACAAGCAGATGCCAGTCCCTAGGAGGACCCTCCTCCCTAGCTAATGAGGAGAGCAGGTGAAGAGACCAGCGAAAGTGATTAGGGGTGAGAGGTGACACAAACATAGACTCAGAGTTAGGAAACCTGGGTTCTAGTCCCAACTCTGCCACTAATGAGCTGTGTGACATTCGACAAGTTGTTCCATCTTTCTGAGCCTGGGTGTCCCTGTTGTCGGAGTCGGAGAGCCTCGCTGTCAGGATGGTGTACAAGGCTTTGAAAGAAGAGAACCGCATTCTCATTTCTGCTCCACCATTACACTGCTGTGTGACATTGGGTGAATTCCCTCACCTCTCTGTGCAAAAGTTAGCCATTATTTACAAGGCACGTTGCATGCAGCATGGAAGTAAGACTGAACTGGTATAAAGCAGGGCCACACTGAACCGAGGAAGTAATCATGAGGATCCATGAAGTGCTTTCCCCACTTCCCACTGCCCCTGCCCTGGGATTTGTCACCAGGAAGCAGCTGGTCCACCCACTGCATTTTCAGTCCTCCTCTGAACTCCTGCCCTCCCTCTGCTCCTGCAATCTCCCTCAGCTGAGCCAGAGTCCTCCCTGGCCATCTGTGGCTCAGAGCCGCCAGCCCAGTGAGCTACGGGTCCAGCTCTGGGAATTCTCAGCCTCCAGGGACCTGAGCCCACATCCCCTAAAATACAGCCCTGCCTTCCAGGGGGCTGGGGTCAGCTGCACAGTCGGCCGAGGTGAAATTGTGCCTATCGGCAGCCCCACAGCTAATGGGCAACAACCACAGCTACTGATAAGCAGCCACAAGGGCTATCGATCAGATAACCCCACTTTTCACTCCTGGAAATAGCGAAGGCAACACTCAGGCATTCAGGGCCGGCCTGGAGAGCAGGCTGCCACAGCAGACCTCCAGCCTCTCAGCGAGTGCACAGTGTGTCTGCCGCAAGACGCAGGGCAGTGGGCTCACAGGGGCTAGTGGCAGCACTGAGGACAGGACCATGCTGGCTGGTGGCTGCCACGCAGAGAGGGGGATGGAGGTGTAGGCAAGATGGATGGGAAATTTCTTCAGATTCGGAGGCCCTATGTGAAGAGGAAACAATAAAAACCTTGGGAGAGAAGAACCCGGAGAGACGCTGAGAAATGCAGCAGTGAGCTATGGGCACGAAGTTACTTCCCAAGTATTGCTGGCAGCCAGGCGCTTCCAAGCATAGAGCTCATATCTGGTTATGGGGCCCTGATGGGCAGCAACAGAGTGCTTTGCAATGTGGAGATCCCAGGAAACGAATGAGGATACCCCGGGGTTCCCTAGACATCCATGGCCGTTTCTAGAATAATAATAATAGCCAATGTTTATATAGCACTCACACATATTAACTCCAGTTTTCACAACAGCACTGTGAGATGAACACTATTATTTCCCACCCTTTACAGCAGCGGTTCTCAACCTGTGGGTCGTGACCCCTTTGGCGGTCGAACGACCCTTTCACAGGGGTTGCCTAAGACCATCCTGCATATCAGATATTTACATTACGATTCATAACAGTAGCAACATTACAGTTATGAAGTAGCAACGAAAATAATTTTATGGTTGGGGGTCACCACATGAGGAACTGTATTTAAAGGGCCAGAAGGTTGAGAACCACTGCTTTACAGATAAGAAAAGAAAGGCAACAATGGAGTCAAGTAACACACCCAAGGTCAAACAGGTGACTAGCACCGGAACCAAACTGCACCCCAGTGTCCCCTTCCAAAGCCTGCGTGCTTCACCAGGATGCAGCCCAGTCTCTCCACCTCCACTGTCAACTGGGAGGCTGCCTTCCTCAGGGCAGGCCCTGCTTTTGTGGGAGGTGAACCTTCTAGAAGGACTGAAGACACCCAGGCTAGCCTGGCCCACACCCACCTGGGCCCTGGGGGAAGCCAGCTTCAAGACCCAGTCCCATGCACCTGCCACTGACAGCTGGCCCGGGGACGAGGGCTCCACAGGGACACCCAGCCTCAGTTTTAGGCTGAAACTCCCTTCCACAGCCCAGTCTTCCCCAAATCGTTACAAACATTGCAAGATAAAAGCGCAGGGACGGGCATGAATGGAGAGGGTTTTAAGAGATGGTGTTTAACATCAAAATCCCTCTGATGTGAGTAATTTGGATTCTGATGCATTTCTGGATTGTTTGTTGAATTATGCATCAGCCAGCCGCTTCTGGTGCCATAAAAAGCGCTACCTTCATGCGGCTGCTCTGAAACCTGCAGCAATGGAGGCAGTTGGGCTCACAGTTTGGATACCAAAATCTGTCTTTGAGGAGCGTGAACCAGCAGAAAAAGGGAGAGGGGGGAGGGTAGAAGGAAGGGAGAGAGGGAGGGAGGGAGGGAGAGAGAGAGAGAGAGAAAGAAGGAATAGGAAGAACTGGGGTACTGGGAGTGAGGGGAGCTTCCCACACTCATGGAAGCTGTGCCAGGAGGGAGGAAGGATGCTCCAGACAGGTGAGTGGACCTGCATGTTCCTCATTACGGGAAAGAAGAGGAAGAGTCCGCAGCATTCACCCTGGCAAAGGATGAAACAGCCCCCAGCCCCCAGTCCCCAGATGCCCACTGCCCCGCCACCGAAATGTGCCGCTGTCCTCTGGGTGGGTGCTCCCTATAGTAGGGCCTTCCTGCTGTCATTATTCATTTTTCCTAAGTGTTTTCACATATGCTGCAGGCTGGTATTTTTATTTTTTAACAACAACTCATTATAGTATGCCGCTTTGGCTGAGGGCACAGAGCAGGGAGGTGATATATTTAACATCACACGGCTGCTTGCTTCGTAGCTGGGATGAAACTGGAATTCTTGACTCCCAGCCACCTTCTCTTCCATCAGGTTGGACCTCCCGTGTCACTGTGGAGACTGCCAGCATTTGACACCCACCAGACCCAGCCTGGCCAAGTGCTGTGCCTGGCTACCTGGTCCAAAGCTGAGCTCTGCCTCTATGCAGGTGTGTCCTTGAGCAGGTTATTTAACCTTCCGTGCCTCAGTTTCCTCATCTGCAAAATGGGCCTGATAACAATTCTTACTTATTAAATGACATAATACACATGAAGCCTTCAGCTCAATGCCAAGGCGATGGTAAGCAAGCAATCACATCACCTGCTGCTTTCATATTGTTATTCTCCTGCAAAACTGTGTGGTTCAGGAGGCTGACTCCCAGTGTCAGCCAGTGAAGACCCTGATAAGTGTCCTGCCCTCCCTAGGGTACCGTGTCCTCACCAGGGCAGGTTCTGTTGAGTCTCCCAAACAAGGAAGCACATGCTGGGGTGGGGACAAGGGGGAGCCGGGCAGCCCCCGGGGTGTGCTGGAATCGGAGCTGCCACATGCTGGCCTGGCAGGAACCTCATCCCTGCATCGCTCGTTTTCAGAAAGCCTGGGAGCCACAGCCACCCTCCTGAACTGGCCTAGTTTGGAGCCTGGACCCTAGGGACACCGGGATGCCCCCCAGCCCAATTATAAATCAATCTAGCAGCTCTCGCCAAGGCCATTGCCATAAATGGCTCTAAAAGCTCAGCCTCTTTCAGCCCACCAGGCTCGGGGGCTCCAGGATTAATGAGCATCAGCTGCAGGCAGGCTGGTGGGGACAGATTTGAACCTAATGAGCAGGGTGGCCCAGCCCTACCAGACACCAGGTGGGCGGGGCTGATGAGCAGGTGTCATTGTCATGCGGCCCCTTTGCTGACTGTCACTTTGAAAGGCAGGGCTGTTGTCATCAAGTGGCATCTCATTGCCCCACCCTGGGGTGCCACAGGAGACTCAAGAGACCATCCACAAGGAACAGATACTCTGGGGCCACGCCCTCTGCTCCTGTGCCAGGCTTTTCTCCGGGTCTCGAAGGTGTGGGGCTGGAGAAAGGTTCCTGGTGTGCCCTCCCTCCCCAAGCCACCGGTTGGTGCTGCATCTAAGTCCAGAAGTCTCTGCTAGAATGTTCCTCAGTCATGTCTCTGATGTAGTCAGAGTCCCCACATACATGGGCCTAGAGCAGCCGTGGGCAAACTACGGCCCACGGGCTGGATCCGGCCCGTTTGAAATGAATAAAACTAAAAAAAAAAAAAAGACCGTACCCTTTTATGTAATTATGTTTACTTTGAATTTATATTAGTTCACACAAACACTCCATCCATGCTTTTGTTCCGGCCCTCCCATCAAAAAGTTTGCCCACCCCTGGCCTAGAGTTTGCCTGGAGTTCACACATCTGTAAAAATTTCAATGAGCACAAGTGTCCAGCACCATGCTCGCCACCAAAGGGACACGGCCCTGCCCCCACTGGACTCGTATATCAGTCAAGGACACAGACCCTAGGGAGACTGATCAGAAGCATAAAATAGAACCACAATAACAGTGACCATTTATTGAGTACCTACTCTGTGCCTGGCTCTTTAAATATAGTAAATAAAAATAAAAGACACTGAGTAATAAAAGGTCAAATTATCTTAAGACAGTCAATTCAGGGGATGCAAAAAAGGGCAAAGTTTACTTATACTGACTGAAGAGATCCAAGAAGGCTTCAGGGGGGAGGCAGCGCCACGCTGGCCCGACGGGAGTGTGGGAGAGCTGTTCCAGAAGCAGACACAGGCACACCCAGGCCCAGGGCGGAGCAAGGCCCCCAAAAGGCACGCACTGGCACTGCAGAGGGCAGGGGCTTCGGGCCACGGTGTTTGCTGGGCACCAGCCCCTGAAATGGTTGTTAGGGTAAAAGTTCAAGTTTGGGTTTTCTTCCTGATTAAAACTGCCTCCTCCGAACTGTGGCTTCACTGCTGCTTTTCCACTCGAAATGTGATTTTCAAGGTAAAATTTACACAGTGAAATGTACAGATCGTAAGTGTACACTCTGATGAGCTTTTAACAAATGTATTCACCTGTGTAACCAACACCCCAATCAAAACCTAGAACATTTCCATGCAGCATGAAGAACAAGGAAGACGGCTTTTAAAATCTGATTGTTCTGCACTTAAACCTCCTGGGCATCTGTGAAATGGATAACATCAACGCGATCAACTTCCCGTCTTGCCCAGTTCCAGTCACCTCTCATCCCAGGAGGAAACACATAAATAAATAAGATGAAGCCACATCTAGAGAAACAAAGGCCTGGCGAGCATCTATTCACTTGTCTCTGTGTCCCCGGAACCAAGCTCAGCACACAGAGAGGAAGATTATATATGTGTTTTCTTTTACATCTTTTCACTTTTCAATTATTATTGACATTCAACATTATTTTATATTAGTTTCAGCTGTACGGTATAGCAGTAAGACAATTATGTAATTTACGAAACGACCACGTACATGTTTCTTGAATAAGGGAAAGAATGAATGTCCTCAGAATCAAGTCTCCCAGGAAATAATGGGCTCCCCTCTCTCTAAGCTCCCATATGACACTAAGATTATGAACTTTTCTATCCCTAGCAGGATATAAAAGAGCATTTTCCTGTTACTTTCCAGCCTCAAAATCTACTGTGCTTTCTGCCAGCCCATCTCAGCCCTCAAATTCCAGGGTCTTGAGAAAAGCAAACTTGGGACCCAAAGATACCTACCTATCTTTCCCCTAAGCTATTCAGTAGATGACCTCTGAGATGAAATGTGACCCAGCCGGGGACACCCTCACTCTTCCTTCCAGCCCGCTCCCAGACGAGGGCCAGGCCACTCCTGAAAGCTTTCAGGCAAAAGGCTTCCAGAAAAAAGAGAAGCTACAGGAAGGACCATCCATATGCATGTGGCCCGTTTCCTTCCTAGCCTAATTAGCACCGGGATGTGGCCAGAGCCAACTCCTTGCCAACACAGTTACCTTCCAAGTCCCAGGCCAGGCTCCCTGTGCACAGCCTGCTGCAGGCTGCGGGCTCATAAACAGCATAAGCCAGCATTCTGGGCAGAGGACTCCTCTCTTGCAGTATTGCACAAAGAGAAAAAAATAATGCTGAACATTCTGTTCATGGAAGAAAAAATAGCAGCACAAAACTGTCACATTGTTTGGTCTATTTTCATTTTCATTCCTGAGCCCTGGAAATAGCTATCTGTGCAGGCAGGCCAGAGGAGGGCTCCAGCCACCTGACACGCCAGCCCAATTCGAGGTCTCCGGCTGAGGGAAAGGGGAGAACTTTGGCAGGAGGAGGGTGAGTACAGCCGGGGGTGGGGGGGCCTCAGCGGGTTCACGTGTCTATGGGACTGGCTGCACGTCTGGGGAAGAAACTCCAAGTAAGAAAGGAGATTGGGAACATCACTTGCTGGGCACATCAAATGCAAACTCAATGTTGCTCACAGAGCATGGTTCTCAACCTTGGTCACACTGAGATCACCTGGAGCTTTGAAAAATGATGCTGTCAAAAGGTAGTTACACAAATCTATGTATGTGATAAAATTGCATGAAGCTAAGTATAGGGTGTCCCAAAATTCATGCAAGATTTGAATTTTGCGTGAGCATTAACAACAACAACAACAAAAAATAAAAGCCTAATTTTACTTGGTTTATTGAATCAGATTCTAATATCTGTTGCCCTTTGATTTCAACCCCTTCAATTTGATAAGCATTACCAAGTACCAATTATGGCCCAGGAGCAGGGACAATGAAGACCAGTGAAGACCATGGCTTTGCGTATGTGCCAGCAAAGCCGTGGAGGCCATTTACCTGATGTGCTATTCCATAAATAACCGTATACTATATACTTTATGAATCAATAAAAAATTTACAATTTGTAATCATAAACCTGTGTTTTCTATCAAAATTACTTCTTGCGTGAATTTTGGGACACCCTATACATGCACACACATGCGCACACACATACACACACACACAAATGAGCACACAAAAAGCTGGTGAAATCTGACTGGGTGACTTTGGTGGATTGTATCAGGGTCAACTGTCGCGTGTGACATTGAACTACAGTTATATAAAAACATTATCATGGGGAGAAACTGAGTGGGAGATATAAGAGACCTTGCTGTACAGTTTCTTTCAATGACATGCAAATCCACAATTATTTCAAATAGAAAGTTAAGAGACGGTGCTGCCGGGGTCAGATTTAATGATCTAGGGCGCAGCCTTAGCATTGGCGTTCCCAAACCTCTCCATGTAAACCCATGTGCAGCCAACGTTGGGAACCCTCAACCAGACACGGAGATGCTGGTAGAGTAAGTGAGACAAACACGTGAAATTGGGAAATAATCTGGATAGCTTCTGTAGCAGAGGCTCAATGAATACCCGTTGAATAAATACATGAGCTGCTAGAGTTACAGGCATTCAGAGAAAGGGCAAGAGGTAGTATGCGGGGAGCAGGATTAAACCAGGACTTGACAGAGGTGGAGAACTCAGACAGAGGAGCAGGGAAAGGGCATTCCAGGCCAGAGAGACGGGCTTGGAGGTGGTGTGGCCATCCTGGGAAGGAGAAGAAGGGTTGAATTTGGTCACAGTTGAGGAGTAAGGGTGGATAAAATGGTCACTAATGAATTGTCCCTATCGCTGCCCTTGGGAAAGTGGATTTTTCAACCACCTGAACCAGCTTGTAAGTCCTTGCAAATTTCAAGAGTAATTGTCAATGAAAAGACAATTCTTCAGAAGACACCTGGCATCTCTCAGGGAGACACAATGTGGAGAACTCGGAGAGGCTTCAGAAGATAGTGTGAATGGGTATAAAAGTGAGCAGTTATCCTCATGCTCATAACCCCTTGCCTATCGGCACTTCAGCTGGTCTTAGATATCCCCAATCCAGCCAAGCACTAGAAAACACCGAAATGACCTGGGAAGGGCTACCATAGAAATCTCAGTGCGTACACACCAAAGCTAGTGTACGAAACTCAGAAAGTCCCTTGAGTACTCTCATTGAATCCCTCAATGTCTCTTTATTCTTATTTTACACACAAGTAAAATAACCTAGATTATTCATTTTCAAACTCACAGAAAATTAAAAAAGAAAACATTGAACAGGTGAGGCATCAGGCAGCACCAGCGACAACAGTGACAAGTAAAAGGTGACAGACACCCCAACAGCAGGGGGAAGACAGGAATCTATATAAAGTAGCCGGCACTCATCTGAGAGAAGAAGGCCGGGGCTCCACTGTGAAGGTGGAGAAAGGCTTTTAAGATGCTCCAGCCCAAGTTCTCTGAGCCCTGCAGAGCCTCTCCTTGCCTTTTCGTGGGCCTGTTCTTAATCTGCCCAGTTGCATGTACAATGGGGAGTGGCTGCTAGCCTTTCTGATTCCACAGAATGCCCTCTGCCCAAAACTCCAGTGCCCCTCCTGTAGCATGCTCTGTCCCTTGTAGCACCCACCACTGCCTGTCAGGCATGCAGGGCAAAGGGCAGGCTGCTCTCGAATGGCTCAGTTGTTGAGTCAAGCAGACGAACAGGAAGGCCAGGAGAAGCGCCTCCCGCATCATGACTGCAGTGCCATTGCTCTGCACACAGTAGGTTTGGCTGTGGACTCCAGCTCCACTCGGTCAGAGTGCTGTCTGTCCTTGACCCCATTGCTTCATTTCTTGGGCTGAGCACTCAAACCACTGACCCGCCATTCCGGTAGCTAGTGCCAAAGAGCTCATGAATGAAACACACACCCTGTAGCTTACCCAGTGCATGACGCAAACATGCAATAACCAGAAACCTCCTCCCTGGGAGTTGACCCTGAGCATCTCCTCCACCAGCGGCACTGCCTTTGTTCTGTGTGGTCCAAAACCAGAGAGGGCAGGCCTGCCCAGGATGGGGCCAGGCCGGCGGGGCAGCCTCCCCTCCATGCCCACCTCGCCAGGCTCAGAGTAGAGAAGAGAGAAGAGTGCTCTCTCCTGCTCAACAGCCCCCAGATCTTTGCCTTGAAACTCAGAGGCCTGGACACAGGCACGTGGCCCCGAGGGCTGCAGGGAAGGGCACGGAGGCTGCAGCCCAGGCATCCTGATCGGGGCCATGCATGCCCTCCGTGTTCTCTCTCAGGGATGCAGGATCCTGTTTTCATCTGAAGGTGAAAGTTGAGAAGTCAGGCAGGGAAGAGAGGCTTTGGATGCCCCCGTGCAGGTGGGAGTAGATAAAAGCATTAGCCTAAAACCAGGCAGGCAGATCAGGGGAGGGGCCTCGGGACAGTCTCCAGCACTAATTGCTGCTAAAGATCGCTGGGCAGCCCAGGTGACACCTGGAAGTTTCTGTGGGTCCCCAGGCATAACACATAAATCATCTCCCTCTCACTTGTTACTAATCTGCCTTTCCTGCTGTGTCAGCTGCATTCTCGCATCAGCCGGGGTTTAAATGGGGACTTCTGTCCCCCGCCTAGTGTTTTTCCTTCTTTCTCTACAACCTTCTCCCCAACCCCTTCAGAAAGTGATGACAGAGGAATGCAAACTCCAAAAGGTAAGCTTGCTGTTTCCCTCTGGGGAAAGGAGGGGGCTGCAGAGAGAGAAGGAAGCGGGCGTTTGGGCACCAGTGTGGGTGGGGCAGAACCTGGGGGACCTGGGGGGAGAAGGTGGCCATCGGGACCCACCCTGCAGACTTTTGGCTCCAGTGTCAAACCCTCTAGCAACCCTTTTAGTTCCCAGGGCAGCAGTGAGCATGCAGCAGATATGCGGGCTTCCCTGCGGGCTGGACTCACGGAGCAGGCGGGCGGGTCTGAGCACTCAGCTAAGCGGTGTGAGGGCTCTGTAGCTGGCCAGTCATTCCCTGTGATGTGATGTGGGTCACCTCCCCTTGAAGAATTCACCTGGAGGCCCGACCCCAAATAGTTTTGAACCCTATGTAACCCTCCAGCAGGCTGACCTGAGGCTGTACGTGGGGGTCCCATCCTGCAAAAAATCACCCTAAAATCCTTTGGAAGACTCTCTCCCTTGAGCTATGGGAGACTAGCCCCAGTGACTTCACTGCTCAACCCTGGGGGACCTGGGGGACGAGACATCGGCCCCCTTGGCCCTCAGCAGAGGAGGGGGCTGATGGAGAGCAGGGGCCTGCATCCACCTACTGTCTGTCTGCTGCACACCTGCGCTCACAGCCCAGCCAGGGAGGTGCCGGCAGGTGTCCTTGGACGAATGGGATGACAGAACCAGGACAGGGCAAGCCCAGAGTGGCTGTGCTGAGGTTTCATCAGAGGTTGCTCAGGCCCCGTTATGCTGCCCAGGCCGTGTACCAGGCCACAACGGGGCCAGGTGTAGGGCAGTGGTTAGGAATGGGCTGCAAGCCAGGCAGCATGGTTGGAATCCTAAGGAATATGTGACAATGAATTATTTAGCTCTCCTGTGCCTCGTTGTGTCTACTGTTAAAGCAGGTGATAGCAAAAGCACCACCTCCTAGGGGTAAAGATTGAGAATATTCATGTCCGTGCCTGAGTAGGTGCCTGGTATAGGCTATGATTACTATTCTGATTACCGCCACTGTTGTTGTTTTGTTATTATTCTCTATTATTATTCTCTCTTGGCTGAGGCCAGAGGTATGGATGGGTGGAACGATGTGGCTACTGGGTCTGTGTTAGGGAGCAATGCAGAGGGAGAGGGGCTAGCCTGTCACCCCAACACCACCCTCCGGCCACCCCGGTGCTGGCCCTGCTTGTTGGGATAGGACCTGACTCGGCCATTCTGCTCTGAGGGAACATCAGGGGATGGGTTGTTTCTAGGGAAGGTAAGAGGGGGCAGCTGGAGGTGTGTGTGTGTGTGTGTGTGTGTGTGTGTGTGTGTGTGTGTGTGTGTCGGGGGGTATTACACACATTCCCCTCTGAGGGGTGTATATTTTCACCCTCAAACTCTCGGGAGCCATTTGCTAAAGTTCGAACTCTCCAGCCAGGATGAGGGCAGCACATGGGGGTGAGGGTGGGGTTAGGGGTGAGGGCTGGAACATGAGCTCTGCTGATTGAAAACCTGGGTTTCACACTGGCTACTACGCTTGTTTGCCCGTAACTTCACCACGTGTCAGGTTCTTTGCAAAGTGATGGGGCAGGACCAGGCTGCTTCTACAGCTCCTTCTAGTTACTAAATTCTGGGCACACGGACCCCATTCCTGCCACACAGGACTCACCCTGAGGCTGAGCACTCGCTGCTGCTTCGCTTCTCTCTGATTTTACTCCTCCTTGATTCCACTTCCTCAGTTTTGAAAGCAGCAAGAGGAGCAGGGACAGAGGGAAGTGGAGAGCTACCTGCCAGCCTCCAAAGGACCGGTGACAGGTATGTGTCCTCCCACAGGAGGAGGCATTAGTGCGGCAGGACTCCGGGGTCCGAGGTCCAGGCCACTCGGCAGCCAGGAGTCCGTGGGCTGAGTGGACACACCCCAGGCCCCTCGGCCCAGCACTTGCACAGCCCCCTGGGATTTGTAGCTGTCATGACACGTACGCATGAAGCATGGAACATACACAGAGAGCCTCTGATGCCTTCCCCGCAGACTCTCCATCCCACACAGAGCAGTTTTAACTGCTTTGAGACCCACCCAGATCTTACTCACATCGCAAACCAGGATAAAACAAAAGTTTTCAGAAAAACATGCCTTCCCCTTGCTACCTGCAATGCACTCTGATATTTTCTTATTCTGTTCCATGTTTGACATTGTTGGAGGCAGCCCACTAAGCTGACTTAGTGGCACACCAAGAGGTTGTGACGCCGCGTTGGAAAAGCGCTGTGTAGAGGCGGGAAAGTGACAAGGACTCAACTTGGCTACACTGCAGGCAAAGACCCCAGTTTGCAGAGGGCAGACTGCCTGACAGATCCAGAGAGCAGATATGCACAGGGCTAAAGTACAGGGGAGGGGGGCAAAACTTTCCAGATGCCTGGGTCACTGCAGGGAACGATTCCCACATCACTCCAATGACTGATTTGAAAGAGGCGGCACACTCCTCCTGCCACGCAGGAGTCCACGAGTTTCTCTGTGCGACATGACTGAAGCTGCAGTTGGTTACTCAGCAATTCCAGTTGAGGCTTCCCCCTCACCTCTGGGATGTTAGGAATGCAGCAAGGCAGGCCCTTCCCAGTTCACCTGTTCCTCGCCTTGAACGCTCCTGCCTGCCTTTTGATGCTAATGGACCCCAGGAGCCTCCTGAGCACACAGCTAGAGGAAGGGTGCTCATCAGGCCTCTTGGACTCAGAGCAGCTGCTTCCTTCTTGCCGAAATGTCACTCAGTGAGGCCTACTTCATTTTTATCTATTACAGATGTGTAAAATGTAAAAGAAAACCCAGAGTTCACCCAATCCAGACTCCCGTTGTGCGAGTGAGAGGAGCAGGAGCCAGGGGAGTTGGTGACTTGCCTGGAGTCACACAGCTCACTGAGGTCGGGGCTGGAATTCGGGTGATGTGTCCCCCAGCCCCAGCATCCCACGAAAGCTCTCTCCGAGTGGAAGTGAGAAGGGCACTTCCCCAGTCCTCCTGGGTTCACCCGCCTTCCCTGTGATTAGCAGAGAACACTGAGCATGTGCCAAGAGGAACAAGGCAGAGAGGGTGAGGATCTTGAGAGAAAAACCTAAAAATGTTCCCTTTTCTAAAGATAAGAAAAACTAGCCCCAGTAAGATATCACTTCCATCAAAGCCAATTGCCCTGGCGTCCTCGTGATCCTTAGGGACCAGAGGTGGGCGGAGGGCTCTAGAAATACCACACTCACCGCCTGGACGGGTGGATCTAGAGAGGCAGATATTGACAAGCTCATTTGTTCTGTGTGGCCCCTGCCCGCCAGATCTCCCGGTGAGGAGCAGGAGCTCATTATCTCAGCTGCCTTCTCCCCGAGCCTGGCTGTAACAGCCTGACCCTTACGGGACATCCGGGCCTGCTGCTGGGCCTCTGAATAGCAGGGCTGGGATGGACTGACACGGATCATCAGAGAAGCCAAACGAGCCACCCAGTGATTTTCACGGGAGGGTGCATCGGTCCCCTTTTCTACTGTGAGACGTGTGTCCATTGATCCAGCACCCTGGTGTCCTCCAGGGATAGAGATGCTTCACATACACACACACACACACACACACACACACACATACACACACACACACACACCTCTGCAGGCACACACATGAGCATGTGGACTGTGCAGCTCCCACATTCCAGCACACCCCCACCCAGGGACCAATCTACTTTGTTTTCTCTTTACTCCTGGGGCTATATCGATACATCTCTCCTGGTCAGGGGGTGGGGGTGCTATATTAATACATCTCTCCTGGTTGGGGGGCCAGCATCACTTTGGGGGGGTTGGTCCCAGCCAGCGGGCTAAGTGGGGCCAATTCTTTGCTTTCTAAGGTAGATCCACGGCTTTATTGAATTTTCAAAAACGTTCACTGAGCTGTTTATCACATCACCTCCTCTGCTGCCTCACAGCCACACTTGAACTTAGAAAGCTGAGATTTTTCACATCACAAATGAGGACTGTCTACCACATTAGCAACGATTTAATAAGATCTCATAGCTTTCTAGTGGGGACATAAATTGAAACAATACTTTTGGAAAACAATTTAGTAATAGATAGCCAATCTTTTAACATGTTTATACCCTCTGACCTAGAAACACCACTTCTGGGACTCTAGCCAAAGGAAATCATCGGAAATACAGGGATTAAGAAAAGAAGAAAAGCACAACTTTTATGCACAAACATTTTTTATATTAGCATTATTCCTAATTTGAAAATATGAGAAAGAACTTAAATATAAAACAGTACAACAGTGGGTAAGTAAATCATGGCATGTTCACGTGATAGAATATTAGACACATGTTTAAAATTATGTTTATGAAGAGTTTACAACAAGTGGGGAAATTACTTGCATTACAAGGTTCTACTGAACAGGCCGGAAAGAAAGCCATAGATATATGATTTTATATGTATATGTACATAATCATATATGTATGTGACTTTCTCATATATGTATTTTCATATGTAATATGTATATATTTAAATGTATATGCATATTTCATATATATAACCATATATATGTATATGGTGTTCTTTCCAGCCTATTCGATGAAAATGCACATAGGGTATCACTGTAACTAGGGAAAATCATTCAAAAAGAATTGAAAGGAAAGATGAACAATGGCTGTGGGTAGCACTCTGGGTATGTATTTTCTCTTTTTACACATTTCTGTATTTTCCAAATGAAAATAATACTTTTCTTTCATTTTTTTTTTACTTGGAACAAAAAGGTACGTTATAGAGATGAAGCTCCAGTGCCCTCTCTGCAGGTGACTGTGGGGAAGTCCCCAGACCTTTCTGCTTGCCTGCCTCCCTCCCCACCCCTGCCCAACACCCCTCCCCCGACCCCCACTGCCACCTTGTCCTCATCTCTCTGTAAGGGTCGGATCACACGCTTTCTAAAGCCCATTCTGCTCTAACAGTCTTTGTCTCAAAATATCATCATCGCCCTGTGCTGGAGAATGGGATCTCAAAAAGGGCCCAAGAGGCGTAACCATCTCATGAGTAAAATACTATAATCATCCTAACAAGCGATGGGCTTGGAAGGGTCTCCTAGAAGACGCAGCTGTTCTTTTGCAGTCGGTGGGGAAACATGCTGACACGATGTCCTTGGGTTTGGACATCTGGAGCCAAACATCCCAATAGAGGGGGTCGCTGGCAGCTGGGCTGTGAAGCCAGGAGCAAGGCTGGGGGAGGCGGGTCCCCAGCACCGAGTCTCCATCCAGGAGCCCGGCTGGAGCTGATCTCCCAGCGCCTGGGCCAGAGGCCATGACCCTCCCTGGGACAGCAGGACACATCTCACACCCTACAACCTTCCCAGGGAGCTTTAGCCCCCAGACACCTCCCCTTGACCAAACTCCAGAAATGTTTTATTTTGAGCACAAATGGTGTGATTGTCTCGTGTTTCTGAGTCCCATTTCCTCAGCGATGTTACCTGTCACCCCTTGAAGCCTGTCCCTCTCTTTCTAAGTTCACAGCACCCGGATGGCTCACAGGGAAGAAGAAATGAGAAGCCACAGGCTGCACCAGCTTCCCACCTGGATGGCAGGTGCCTGATCTCTCCGGTCTCTTCCAAGGAGGAACTCCACAACAGGATAACTACAGGTGACCGCATCTCTCCTCTCAACCTTGGCCATCCTCCCACAGTCCAGGGAAAACACAGCTTGCTCTTAGATGTGATATAGAGTCAGTGTGCACCAGGTAGGGTGGATGTTAATAGTCAAATATTTCCACACTTGTTGGTAAGTAGCCACTGCCTTCCCAGGCCTCCCCCATTGCAATCCCAGCAGCCATCACTCTTCCCCTAGGGCAGCGGTTCTCAACCTGTGGGCCGCGACCCCTTTGGGGGGTCAAATGACCCTTTCACAGGGGTCGCCTAAGACCATCGGAAAACACATATATAATTACATACTGTTTTTGTGATCAATCACTATGCTTTAATTATGTTCAACTTGTAACAATGAAATTGGGGGTCACCACAACATGAGGAACTGTATTAAAGGGTCGCGGCATTAGGAAGGTTGAGAACCACTGCCCTAGGGCCTCTCACAAGGACCTGTCAAGAGTCCACACCTAAAGGGTTAATGCCTGGCCCACCCAGCAAGGGGCCTCCAGGATCATGGCCCAGCATCAGGCTTTATGCCCTTAGTGATGAAATGTTTTAAGTCAGTGGTCAGCAAACTCATTAGTCAACAGAGCCAAATATCAACAGTCCAACGATTGAAATTTCTTTTGAGAGCCAAATTTTTTAAACTTAAACTATATAGGTAGGTACATTGTTATTAACTTAATTAGGGTACTCCTAAGGCTTAGGAAGAGCCACACTCAAGGGGCCAAAGAGCCGCATGTGGCTCGCGAGCCCCAGTTTGCCGACCATGGTTTTAAGTCTCCTATCTCCTGCTCCCTCTTCCTGAATTGAGCCCATTGGGTTGAGAGAAGCTAAGACTGTAAATCCATGAGGGGAGAGTTGTATGAGATAGCCAGGGTGGTTGAAGAGTAATAAGGACACGTTTTGGTTTGGATCACCAAGCTGTCCCTACTGCATGGGGAAGGGGGGATGACATGGCAGCAGTGATGCACAAACAGACGGGGAAAGGTGGGCTTTGTCCCTCTGCCTGGCGCCCCTAAGGTATTTGCAGGGCTCCCGTTTCATCCTTAGAGAGTGGGTTGCAAGTCCTGAGTGAGCCAACACCATTGTGTCACATACGAGCTCTTCAAGCAGCTGCTGAGCAGTGAGCACATTTCCCACACGGCATCTTCAGAGGCCGAAGGAAGTGGCTCTGTCTAAGGCAGCAGTTCTCAACCTGTGGGTCAAGACCCCTTTGGCGGTCGAACGACGCTTTCACAGGGGTCACCTAAGATCATCCTGCATATAAGAATTTTACATTACGATTCATAACAGTAGCAACATTACAGTTATGAAGTAGCAACGAAAATAATGTTATGGTTGGGTCACAACATGAGGAACTGTATTTAAAGGGCCAGAAGGTTGAGAACCACTGGTCTAAGGGGAGGAAGCACAAAGCCGGTCACTCCATCCACCACACACATGGCTGAGAACAGACCCCCAGCCTAGCCTTCTTCCCTCCAGAGGAGAATCATAGGATTGCCACCTCCATTCCAATCAGCGGAGAAGGGCTTCGGCAGCATTGCCTTTTCTTCTCCATAAGTTGTTCCCTTTCTGACTGTCCATCCACCTGTCTGTCCATCCTTCATTGCAGGCTAGCATCCTTGCCAAACAGGGACTCCACTGAGAGCCAAAACCCTCAGACATGAGCCCCAGGAGATAGCAGCCCCGGAGGCGAAGCCCAGGCCTCAGCTGCATCGGGTAGAAAAAGTCCTGGTGCCTTGGCGGGTATCCCAATTGTGTTCGCTGATGAGCTGATCTGGCTGTCGTGGATAAAGGAACGGCAAGGGTTTTAATGCAAGGAAACGTCTAGGAACAGAGAGAATGAAGAAGCAGGCTTGTGCTCATATGCTTGCGCCTGCAGGTACTCTGACCTGACAGAGAAAGGGGACATTGAACTTCTAATGAAGGAGTTGCCCCACTTGTCCAAACACCTCTCGAGCCTCGCCCCTCGCTGAGAGGAAGCCCCAGCTCCCCTGTAGCCGAGCGATCCTCTGCACGGGGTACGCTGCCCAGGGCTCTGGGAGGCAACACCCACCCATCGGATTGTGCCTCTCCAGCCTTCATGGACCTCAGCCCTGAAATCCCTCATCAAAATCTAGTTCTGATGCTCATTTTAACAAGCCCATAACTGATGAAGGACCTTTTATGGGCTTGGCTCCGGCCACCAAATCTATCTCAAATGAAAACTGCTTTCAATTTACTGGCTCCAAAGGGCCCAAAGGTAAGAAGGGCTACTGCTGTCATTGTTATGATGGTGGTTCTTTTTGAAACCTGGGACTTGTCAGTTCATCACAGGCTTTAGCTAAGCCCTGACTTCAAGTTTTGTCACAATCTGAGCAAGAGTCACATGAGTCCGGACGCCCTGTTTATGGTCCTACCATCTTCATACACGCAGAGCAACAGGAGACACAAGCAAATAATGTGTCAAGGAGCAGAAAAGGAGACCCAGAAATTCTGGTATCCAACCCACTGCCCAGCATCCCTTGTTCAAATTTCATTCTTTACCTCCTTCACTTCTCATTTTCACACCACAGACCTCCCAGCTGCTCCTCTCTGATCATATATATTTTCATGCCTCGAGATGACAAATCCCACTGCTCACATCCCCGAGTGCCTTGACCACCCCAGCCATCTGCAATCTCTAGCCCCTCCCGACCTCTCCACACCCAACAAGTGCCCCCTTTCACAAGCTTTTATCCATAGGGAGCTTCCCCCAGCTCTCAAAGGTGCTCAGGTCTTTCCCCACCTCACAACCCCAAGCACAGCTTTCCCCACCTGCGCTCATGGCTCCTTGTCATCCTTTAGCTCTCAGAGAGGATACTACCGCCTTCCAGTTGAAGCAGACCTCCCCCAACCTGATTATCTTCTATTTCAACACCCTATTTCTTTCAAAGCCTTTATAACTACTGGTCATTATGTTATTGTTGTTTGTTTTGGGTCTTGTCTCCCCTTCTAGAGCTTGGCTCCATTTATGGAAGAAAGGAAGGAAGGAAGGAAAGAAGGGAGGAAGGAAGGGAGGGAGGGAGGGGGGAGGCATTGAACAGATGGATGAAATTGTATGCCTACTGCACACCAAACACTCTTCCTATACTGGCGGTACAACATTCAACAAGACAGATCCCCTCATGGAGCTTATCATCTAGCAGAGACCTTGCAGGAAACTGGAATTGCAGGTCTGTGCAAACACGAAGGGGCTTAGAGAGAGGCAGAAGGCAAAGACTGGCATCTCATGTGCTGAAAACAAAGTCTGGTGTGAATATCACACAGAATCTATTAGTGTGACCAGCATAGAGGGCAATCGCTTTTTAATATAATAAGATCTTCCTTGGAGGCGATTATGAGGCCCTGATAAGGATCAGGTGACAAGTTGAGGTTTTGCAGATGGATTAATTTCTGTTTACATCTGCCTGTGGCTCGGGGAGTTCTTGGTTTTCAGGGAGAAGGTGGGAGAGAGGTTCCTCTGCAGAAAGCATCTGGGACAGAATTCTTTCAGGTGTGATCTTAGAAGCCCACCACCTGCTGCTGATCTCAGATGAGATGGGAAGAAAACTGGGAGACTGGGAGGGACCTCCCTGTGGGGAGGACACCTGCTGAGATTTGGGTGGGGCTCTCTTCACCCTCCCTCCCAACCTCAGGGTGGCAACTATTGCTGACACAGAGGAACTAATGGCTCCAGGAAACAGAGGTCCAGGGACTTTAGAGGAAAGTCATCTAATAAATGAAAGAATTGCAGGGCTGATGGGTGGGGAGAGAAGGAGGGAGGGAAACAGCACAAGGAGGTATGTTTCTCTGGTCCCCAAGGCTGTTTCCAACAGTCACACTCTTGTTAGGAGATACTGTTCTCCCCTGACTCCCATGTAGAGAGGTAAACTGAGGCCTGAGCCAAGTGTAGGACAGACCGAACAGAGCCTGGCTCCTGGCTGACTACACTATGACCCAGGGGCACACACAACACACCCTTAGACTGCGATCTGGAGGATTCCCTGGAAGAGCACTTCAGTCCCTCCCAGAGCATGAGGCTGCAGCCCACAGGTTTGCTGGCTGTGCTTTCCATCACGAGTGACTCAGGGTCATAGAGTGGGTGCCAAAGTCCCCCGGGTATCAAGGCATGAGCACAGAACCAGGACATCTCTGATACTGGCACTATAAGCCTGGGAAGGGTCCATGGGGATGCTTTCCCCACCAGGGGGCAGGTATGGGGTAGAGGCCAGTGATTATTATGCCACCAAAGAGCTTTGCCTCTTCTCAAGGCTCTGACAGACTCACCTGCAAAGGAAGCTCAACTAGAAGCCAAACAAATGGAAAATACACCAAAGCCATCTTTACAATGCAGTTACCACACATCTCTGGTTGCTTGAAACTGTCCTGGTTTATGCGAGTGGTCTAGGTAACATTAATAACTAGAGGCCCGATGCATGAAATTCGTGCAAGGGGCTCGGCCCCCACAGCCAGAGCCGCCGCCTCTGCCTCTGCCCGCACCGGTTTTGTCTGGTCTAATTAGCATATTACACTTTTATTATTAAAGATGTCTCCTTTTACTTTCAAAACTCTTCTAGTTTGGACAATAAATTCTAGATTTTCTTGCTTGTAATCCACCTAGAAATCTTAATATATGGAATCCCTATAGAGATGATGCTATTTTGACTTACATACATTCACTCCCATTAACACGTCTCACTCCCACCTCATATTGACCAACCACAAACAAAACTCTCATGACCCCATGCACAGAATATAATCATTAATCAGGCACACAAGGCATGCACCCAGCCACAGCTATTTCTATTCTTACACTTCTGACCAGCCACCTGAACCTCCCAGTCACCACAATGTAGCTTTCTGCCTTCCAGTGTTCAGACCTACATACAACTGCACACACCTCATCATTTTGGAAAGCCCGGGGACAAGTGCACCCACTCAGGCATCCATCCTAAGCCTTCAGGGATTTGAAATGCAAAGGCCCGGGTTGCTATAATGGCTGCAACCTTGTAAGGACACGAGTCCAAGTTCATTAAGAAGCTCCATGCAGGTGAACCCTGTTTCCGTTGTGATTAATAATCATAATAGACAGTCGGCTGGAGGCCTTCCCAGCTGTGCCTCCCAGGGCCCAGTTCTGGGATCCCCTCTCCATCCACCAGTGAGTAATGGTTTGGTTTATTGGAAGCTCTCTTTTCATTTTTTATGGCTTCAATTAAGTGATGGGGAGAATCTATCATGTAACCTTCTTGCTGCACTTCTAAAGACTTCCAGAGGGGAAAATATTTATCAAACCCCAAACCACCAGAGGAGAGACTGTGGTAAACCAAACAGGAGGCTCGGTTAGCACAGAGGTGACCAAGGTGGCAGGGAGAGAAGAAATATCCACACAAATGTTTCCTGCCGTGACAAGAGCCACACTATCTATAAAATAGCCGCTCAATTCACAACATCAGGCTGCTCTTCCCTCCTCACCTCAAATCCCATGTCCCCAGGAGGCATTCCAATGTCCTAGTCATGTGGTCTCCCGTAGTCCAACAGGTTCAAGGTGGCAACAAGAAGAGAGACACTGGTAAGAGCGGTC
Organism: Myotis brandtii; assembly: GCF_000412655.1. Taxonomy (NCBI): domain Eukaryota; kingdom Metazoa; phylum Chordata; class Mammalia; order Chiroptera; family Vespertilionidae; genus Myotis; species Myotis brandtii. The sequence continues at coordinate 601,334 of NW_005353690.1, read as the reverse complement.
CTCATCACGAAGGTGGCAGGATGCTCACCCAATGGGCAGTCCCTGGCATTATAATGTCCATGGAATCATGGTGCCCACCTGGAAAACTGCCCATACTTCTCATGAAACCCACAACCCCTTGTATGGATAAGAATGCAAAAGGACCCGCTTTCTCATTGTAACTACAAATTCTTCCCAACACCAATGACAGCAAATCCTCTCCCAGATCAGTTCATTAGACTCCACAGCCTCCTCTCCTTGGCCCAGAGGTGGCCCTTACCCTTTCCCTGACCTCTGCCCACGCAGCCCTGTTGGTAAGCAGAGCTGGCTCTTATTCTGCCCTTTAAATTATTCACACCCCAATCGTGGCCACTGGCATTAATTTTTCATTTGCTATTTAGACATCTGATTCCTGGGGCAGGATTGAGAAATGTCACTTGGGAGATCGAGTTGGCCAGAGGGAAGGTCCAAAGGGAGTTGGAGACTTGGAGAGCAACAAGGGCCTGCCTGGAATTAATGGGGTCATCACCCTGTTCCCCATCGCCCAGAGGAGAAGGAGCCAGAGGCAGCAGGCCCAGATGTGTCCAAAGGAATGAAATCGCAGGCCCGTCTGCTTTGTAAGAACTGTGTGTGTGTATGTGTGTGCGTGTGCGCGCGCACGCGCGCGCGTGTGTGTGTGTGTGTGTGTGTGTGTGTGAGGGGGCTGACAGTCACTCAGCTCACATCAGGGTAGGTGTTCTTAAGAGGCTTGTATATGGTTTGGTGCAAAGCACAGAAGTATCAAGAGGACTGGTAGCTGGGCAAAGAAAATGGGAGTCAAATAAAAAGGACACCTTGAGCCGGGGAGACAGTATTGCCTCCACATGCTAAGTAGTAATAACTAAAGGCTAGACTTAGTCCTCAAGACTTCACTCTAATAGACAAGGAAGATGGAAATATACCTCCACTCCTTCTCCTCCCCCTCCTTATTCTCCCCCTCCTCCTCCTCCTCCTCCTCCTCCTCCTCATTCTTAGATAACATTTACAAAGTGCCAGGCACTGTACTAAATGCTCTACATTCATTATCTCGGTTAATACAACAATTTTAGCAGGTAGGGCTATTAGTACTCTCATTTTACAGGGGACAAAACTGAAGCTTGCAAAGGTTAAGTCAATTGCCCAAGGCCCCGCAACTAGTGAATGGTCATGGAAAGATTGGCTACAGATACCAAGCCCTTAACCATGATTTAAGAAGAAATAGACAAGCACAATAATGACCAAAGAGCGCCAGGAAAGGAAGAGGTTAGTGCTGCATTGTCCAATAAGGTAGTTAAAATAAAATAAAATTTGAGATCCTGTTCCTCGTCACATTAGCCACATTTCAAGTGCTCAATAGCCAATGCGGCTTGTGGCTGCCACGATGACCGGCGCCCATATGAATGTTGCCATGATCACTGAACGTTCTATTGGATCACTCTTACTTAGAAGATAATGCAAAATGCTGGCAAAATGGGATGCTCTGCAGGAAAAACAGCTGGAGGAAGGACTGCATCAACTTGTGAGCTGATCAGACCTAGAACGGAAAAGAAAAGGGGCAGCAAGGAAAGAAGACAGCGGAGAGCAGCAAAACCCAGATCAATCAGTTGGTGCCATTAATGAGCGAGACTTCACTCCAAGTCACAGGATTAGAATGTCCAACCCCTTCCTATTACACATGAGGCCAGTAACCAATGGGGACGCCACCTGCCCCAGGTCATAGAGTCAGTTATGTCCAGGGCTCTTCTGCCCCAACCAGCTGTCTCCCTGAGTCCTTCCCATTGTGCTCATTCTGGATCCCGCTTGAGCCGTGTGCCCCGAGGCAATGACCACCATGATCTCACACTACTCTGACTCCTACCAGGTAAGTTTTGCTTGGGAGCAGTGACTGTCACTACCCCTACTGCTGCAGCTTCCCTTCTTATGCCGGCACAAGGCTGTCCAAGAAGGAGAAGCTGGGCCTCTGTAAAAGAGCAGCCGCTAAAACGACAAATGGGAAGCTGGAGCTGAGGAAGCAGCCAAGCAGGACTCTGTTCCCACATCTGTCCCTAGGCATGGATTAGGGCGCACTGTGGGGCCGTCAGTAAATACTTCTCAGGTAAAACGATGGATGTCAATAGATGGATGGTTGATTGCTTGGTTGTTTGGATGGCTGGTTGGTAGGTTAATTGGCTGGCTGGATGGATGGATGAATGACACCTGTCTAAAAGCCCTTGGACCATTTTATGGACTGGTACCACATCCCCCCCCCCCACCACCACCCCCACTGCTATTCACACAAGCACGGGTGCTTCTCCACAAACCACTAAAAGGGGAAAATATCTCAGAGTGTAAAACAAATTCAACTGCAATTCAGACCTAATAGTAAAGAGTGAGTGTATCCTACTAATTCTACCAGGACAGAGAAGAGCTTTAAGCTCCTAGGGAATGTTGCCAGATACCATTATGCCTGCACTAGAAATCCGCAGACTCTCTCTTAGGCCAAGTTTATGATTACTCTCCAGAAACCCCTGCTTTCCTTCTGCCTTCAAAGATCATTACTATCTCATGTGAGAGGCCAATCCATCCTCCTGACATCTCACTTACTTGCCGACCAGGGCTGTGGGGGAGCCTTAAGGAATGAGTAATGCTTTAACTCAAAAATACCTTAAGGGTAGAAATTTTATATCTGTTTCTTTTAAATCTGAATTCCCAATGTACAGAAAAATGCCTGGCATATAATAAACAACCAATACAATAAATGAATGAATAAATGAGAGGGAGAAAGGTGAATGAATCAACACTAAACCCGTTACACTGGCTCATACGCAGTCTGCTATTGTTTCATGCCTGGGAAGGCTGCTTGCACCCTGGTCCTTGATCCCTGTTCTCTTCCCTACTGGGTCCCGTGTCTACCTCCTTCGGTCCTGTGGTGACACTGGTTGCTCTGTAACTGCCTGATACTCATCCTCTAAAATCTCTCTCTTTTTTGGTTCATTTTGGTTTAATTGGACAAAATTCCCTTAACCCATTGATTCTCATGTTTAAGATTTTTTTGAGGTGATTTAGAATGAGAGGATCTGGAACTGAGAGAATCTGAGAGATCTCCCACAGCCAAATTCCCCCGGCCACTCTGCCCTCTGGATGCCTGGTCCTCCTGGACTCCTCTGCAGCCCTGTAACCAGCACCATCTGCCTGCTGCTTTCGGTTATTTTATTTTATTTTATTTTATTTAAAAAGGACTATGGTCCAGCTGTGGTGGCTTGGTGGATTGAGTGTGTCCCATGAACCAAAAGGTCCTGGGTTCAATTCCCAGTCGGGGCATAGGCCTGGGTTTCGGGCTCGATCCCCAGTAGGGATGTGCAGGAGGCAGCCAATCAGTGAGTCTCTCTCATCATTGATGTTTCTATCTCTCTCCCCTTTCCCCTTCCCCTCTGAAATCAATAAAAATATTTTTTTAAAAAGGATTACGCCCTTTCTTCTGAAGTGACCTGACTCTAAGAAGGGTCCTCCTCACCGTCCATCAAGGTTCATCATCCTGCCCCCAAAGTTCTCCATCCCAGACGCCTACACAGGTCCCTTGGATTACTTTGGCATACGCACCTCAAATTCTTACAATCCTGACCTATCAATTGCTCCTGCTTTATAGGATGGTGCAATCTGTTTTCCACCATGAGGGGAGGGTCGAAAGCCTCCTGGTGAGAGTGCCTCCTTGGCCTTCCACGATGGACCCTAGCCAGCTTAGCATTTAAGGCCTGGAATAGTCTGCTTCAAACAAAGCATATCCATCGTAATGACCTTTGTTATCTGGTTGTTTGAGGCCTTTATGGAGGGTACCTATGATTAATGGCTTTGAGAATATGAAGCTTAGCTAAGCACTTGTTCACAGACTCACTATTTGAAATTCAACAGACACACGGCACAGCTGGGGGAAAGGAAGAGGAAAGCAGGTAGTTCTGCTCTAATTCTGCCGCGAAGACCAAGGCAAATGCTCTTGTACAAATCAATGGTTTTCCTTCTATTGTATAAAGAAAAACTGGCAGTGATGAGCCAGTAGAGTTTCAGAGGGCAAGGAAAGAGAACAAAGAGTAAGAAAGGGAAGGAGGCGGGGAGGAAGTGAGGGAGAGGTTTGTAACGGTGTTTCCATCCCCTATAGATGCTTCCCCTTTGCTTCCTCCACGCCTGGATGTCTGTTCTTTTTTTAATGGCTGGGGCCGGTGATTCGCTCCCATTGATCGCTAGTGATGCTTTCCAATTATATCCGTGACACTTTTGGCAATATGTTTGTAAACACAAAGCCTTCTCGGATCTTGCCTCGTGTCACCTTGCATGAGAGCTGTCGCTCGCTCGTCACTAGGTATCGACTATCAATCGAAGGGGTCAGAAAGGGAATTCCATGTCCTTGGCCTCAGGCCTTGCTTGTTTTTCTCTTTCTTCCCAAGAGTGAACATTCCTCACTCATTGCCCTCTGGGAAAATGGAAATCTCCCTCTCCAAGCAGGAGAAAATTGGCAGGAAACAGCCATACCTGGGGTCAGGCATCAGCAATTGTTGGCAACAGTGTGCTCTTGGGGACAGAAATGTAGCAGAGAATCCTGCATCCACCAGCTTAGTTTGAGCCTGGGCTGCAGAAATAGACAATTGCACCCTCAAGCAAAGATATGCTGAGAGACATGCATCCAAATTTTATTCCAGTTATCCGGTGGGTGAACAACCCTGAATTTCCTAGGTTCACCAAGACCGGTAGCTTTTCAACATTTTCAACCAAGACCCAAATAAGAGACATCACAGCATGACTAAGTATACACACGCATATTTCATTGAAATAAGAGCTTCAGGAAAGATGATCTTTAAGGAGGAAAATGCCTCACAAGTGATGACTCTGATATTTTCTGTCCTTTCTATTTTTTTTTCATTTTTAATGCTGATCATGGTCCACTAAGTTGATTCATGACTGGCTCATGCTTTATGACCTACAGTTTGAAAAAGTACTGGACTAGACTGGGGTCAGTAAACTTTTCTGTCAAGTCCAAATAAGAAATATTTTCAGCTTTGCCGACCATAATACCCAACTCTGCTGTTCAGCAGTGCACACGGGTGTGGCTGTGTGCCAACAAAGCTTCACTGTGGACACTGCAATCAGACTTCATGTCATTTCCATGTGTCATGAAATAGTATTTGTCTTTTGATTTTTTTTAAAACTATTGCATAATGTTAAAACCATCCTTAGCCCATGGGTTGGACAAAATCAGGGTGGTTCAGACTCCGTGAGCTGGAGCCCATACAATGTCAAACAATCTCTCTCCCAAAGGTTCGGCATCTAAGATAGGATGGAGTGTAGGGAGCTCCAACAACCCCTGCCACAGCCGCCCATGAGTCAAGCTCAAACTCATGTTGATTTGTGCCTCTGTGTGAGTGTCTGAGGTCTAACGTATTGAATTAATAGTCCCGATTCCCCCACAATGGTTTCCTCAGAGATAGTATGTGTTTTCTGTGTCCTGGGTTTCTCACACTGTGTTGAAATATCTCTGTGCTTGTCTGTCTTCTCCGTGAGACTTAGATTCCAGAAGCTGCTGGTCTAGGGGAGGGGAGGGAGGGCCTCTCCTCTTTCCAAACATTTCCTTGGCTCATGTGCACAATCTACTCCCCGCCCATGTGCAGGTGCTCCTCGGTACCTGCCCTCGGCCTCGGGCATCCACAGCCCCATCAGCTAACCTGACACCACCCCAGAGGCCCCAGCCCAACCAAAGGCTCTTCATTTCCAAGTAGCTGAATAGGAACAAGAACACTCACTTTTTTAAAAATTGTGGTAAAATAAATATAACATGAAATTTAGCATCTTAACCATTTTTTAAAATTTATGTTTATTATTGAAAGTAATACAGATGTCCCCTTTTCCCCCCTCCACTCTGCATCCCCCCCCCCAACCAGGTCTTCACTGCACTATTATCTGTGTCCATGGGTTATACATACATGCATACAAGTGCAACCAGTCTCCAGAACTCTTTTCATCTCGCAGAACTGAAACTCTATAACCATTAAACAATAACTCCCCATTCCTACCTCCTCCAAGGCCCTGGTAACCACCACTCTATTTTCTGTCTCAATGAATTCACTCTAGATATCATATAAGTGGAATCATGCAGTATTTTCGTAACTGGCTTATTTTACTTAGCATGATGTCCTCAAGGTTCATCCATGTGGTAGCAAGTGTCAGAAAGTCCTCTCTTCTTAGAGTTGATTAAGAGAACACTAAAATTTAAAGGCAAGTCCTCGATGTTTCTAGGAGGTAAAAGCCTAAATGTGCCTTTCCCTGTTTTAACCCAGGACAAAATTTAAGCAAACAGTTCACATTTCCTCCAAGCAATACTGCAGCTGGGTTTCACTGCATCTCCTTGTCATTCCCTGTACTTAGGACAGTGATGGCGAACCTATGACACGCGTGTCAGAGGTGACACGTGAACTCATTTTTTTGGTTGATTTTTCTTTGTTAAATGGCATTTAAATATATAAAATAAATATCAAAAATATAAGTTTTTGTTTTACTATGGTTGCAAATATCAAAAAATTTCTATATGTGACACGGCACCAGAGTTAAGTTAGGGTTTTTCAAAATGCTGACACGCCGAGCTCAAAAGGTTCACCATCACTGACTTAGGACATTCCCCAATCCTGTTCTCCCTCTTCCACTCCCCCGGTGTGGTGTCAGGGAGAGGGAGCAGGCTCTACTTAGGGCTGACATCCTGAATTTAAATCTTAGCTGCTTTGTCAGTTTATTAGCTAGAGGCTTTGGTCAGAGCTACATTTATAAAATGGAAATATCTATCCTATATATAATGACTGTTGTAAAAATGAAATGAAAGATGCAAAGTATCTAAAACAAAGATAGAACTTAGTGCTCAAAATAATAATAATAATTGTTATTATTAGCACAATTAACGATTTCCAGGGTCACGGTCCGAAACAAAGATAGAACTTAGTGCTCAAAATAATAATAATTGTTATTATTAGCACAGTTAACGATTTCCAGGGTTATGGTCCAGGTCCTGATGTCTCAAATGAAACCTGGAGGTCCCCCCAGAGAACCCCAGAACCTCTTTTTTTATTGTTGTTGTTAATCCTCACCTGAGGATATTTTTCCATTGATTTTTAGGGAGAGTAGAAGAGAGAGAGAAAGACAGAGAGAAACATCGAAGTGAGAGAAACACATCAATTGGTTGCCTCCTGCACGAGCCCTAACCAGGGCCCTGGCTGGAAAGGAGCCTGCATCCAAGTACGTGCCCTTGACCGGAATCGAACCCGGGACCCTTTGGTCCACAGGCTGATGCTATATCCACAGAGCCAAACAGGCGAGGGCCCAGAACCTCTTTTTGAGACACCAATTGAGCTACTACAAAAAGTACCACGGTCAGGGCCTGTGGCTCAAATGTCAAATACACCACTGCTCTCCTGACCTGGGCAAGCTCCGCCCCTCGGCCTTCTCTGTGAAGCAGAACAAATAGTGCCCCTAACACCTTCCCCACAATGAGGCAAAGCCTTCAAAGGGCTCTGAGCCTTCGTGGGGGAGTTGTTGTCAAATACACACCTACAGACAAACGTGAATACTTGGAGAACTAATGCAATCAGTCCTCACCATATGCTGACACTCATTGGCTGGGAAACAAGGATGAACTAGGACCCCAGTGCCCAGGGCCATGCACGGATGTGCACATGTGTGATTCAAAGATTTTCATTTACAACAATCTTCGGCCTTATCCAGATCGAACTGATAGCCTACCTCAGAGAGGAGGACAGGGAGAAAATTAACATATATTGGGGGATCACCCACAGTGACATTTAATCCTTCCACAGGTGGACATACATCAAAAAGCAAGGAGAGGACATGTGATTTGCCCAAAGTCAAACAGCTGGTATATCATAAAGCTGAGATCAAAAACAGGTTTAGGTTTGTCTGCCTCCAAAATCTGCGAGTTTCCATGCTCCCAAGCAGCCATTCCAATAAGGACCCATCCTAATTGTCCATCAGAAACCCATTTGGAGGTGGATTCATGTTGGTTCTATCTAATGGCCTGGCTCTCGCTCCCTTTCTGTCTCCTTTATGGCTCAAGGTAATTAGTGATGTGCTTAGTCCAACGTGCAGTTGCCAATTATTGGCCACTGTGTTCACAAAGGGAAGGGAAGTGGCATTCATTGAGTGCTTTCCAAGAAACCAGCCCTGGTCCCGGAGCTCCTGGCCACACACGTGCTGAGTCCCCATAGTAACCCTGCAAAGTGGGTGTTATTCCCCCATTGGACAGAGGATCCGAAAGGTTAAGAACTCTGCAAACCCCAGAAGCTGGACGAATGAGGTGGCTAAGCACCTGGGGAACCCGTCCTGTGGCCTGAAGAGCCAGGCTTCCGAGAGGTGGGGAGACTAAACTGGGTCAGGTAGTGGGTTCAGATTAAGAACATTTATCATCCTGCCCCTCCAGATCCTTGGGGTGGCTCAGAATTCATTGTGAGACTCCCCAGCCTCCTCCTGCGTGAACACTGGAATGATCCAAGAAGGGGTAGTAATAAGATCAAAGCTGCCCCACGAGGGCTCCACGCTCCCAGCACCCTCTGCATCTATCATCTCCTTTCTCTTTTATAACCATTCTATCCAACCTATATTTCCATTTTGCATAATATGCGCATTATTTCATTTTATTTTTCTCAACAGACCCAAGATGAAGGGGTGCAGGGATCCTCCCAAGCTTACCCAGACAGGAAACGTGGCATCAGGACTGGGGCCCTGCTCCGCCCACGCCCACCCCTGCCAATCCGTCCCCTGCTGCAGACAGTGCAGGGGCACCCCTCCCGTTGTACCGACAGGTAAATTCCAAGAGCAGGGAGGTGGCTGCAGAGATTCGGGGCTAGACTCCCAGTCACACTTCCATCTGATTTTCCTAGAGACAAGGATGGAGCCAAAGAGACGAGGTGAGCTGTGAGAAATCCCTGATAACACCTAACGCTGAAAAATAAAACTGCGCAATTTGTTGAACTGTTCATCACTCCCCCTTCTGTAATAGCACCGGCTTCTAAAGAATCCTACTCCTCCCTGAATGATCGATAACAAAATATCTGACAGTGACACGTCTCCCCTCCCGTTCTCCCTGCTGCAGAACGTGCTCTGCTCATCTCCGTCCTGTTCTCCATAATCGTGTTACTCGCATAGCAACGCCCGCCCAGGGATGGCAGCACTGGAGCCACCAGCGTCTGGGCTAAGGGGAAAACGTGACAGTGCTTGGGGGGAATGCACCACTCACTCCAGACACCCCCATGCCAGGTGGGGCAACACCCCCCCACTTTTGCACAGCCCCAGACCACCTCCCGAGCATGTGAGCCAGGGTCTGCCTGGGGCACCTCCTCCACTTCGGCTGTTCCAAGGAGAGCTGCCAAGCAATCAGAGGGAAGGCAGCCAGCCTCCTCTTCACCAGTGAACTCCCCAACCAAAGGGGAGGAGCCCTGACCCTCTCATGGAGCCTCACTAGCCCCACACCTCAGAAATGCAAGGTGGTGGCATCACACACAGCTGCTGCTGGGCTGCCCTGGTTTTCTGGGGCTGCGTTTTGCCCCCTCTCAGTTCCAAGAAACCCACTGCCAACTCCCAAGTCCCAAGACAGGCTGTGGTTGAAGGGGCTGAAGAAGGAGCTCCGCGGGGAAGTTGCTGACTGCCCAACTAGGAGGGATGGGGGCACCACCTCCTGAGGATGCCCAGTCAAACTGAGGTCTTTTTCCATCCCTCCACCCTGCCCTCCATCCCTCCACAGGCCCAATCCTGTGTGACTCCACCCTGCCCTCCATCCCCCCATAGGCCTAATCCTGTGTGACTCCACCCTGTCCTCCATCCCCCCATAGGCCCAATCCTGTGTGACTCCACCCTGTCCTCCATCCCCCCATAGGCCCAATCCTGTGTGACTCCACCCTGCCCTCCATTCCTCCATGGGCCCAATCCTGTGTACCTGCTCCTTGCCCGGCAAGTCAGGAGGTAGGTGGTACCCCAGGCCAGGGCATCTTTGCCTGCGGTGTTCCTGCCCCAGGGTTCCTTGTGACCTGCCCCTGCTCCAGCGTGAGACTACACTATGGACTCTGCCCCCGTTAGGTTCAGTGTGGAATTGACCATGGAAGAGAGAGCCACCCCCAAATGGCATGTTGTGCCAGTGTGAGGTTGGGCACTGTCAGGTTCTGTGCTAGGGCAGCATCCAGGCTGGGTGAGCCCTCCACACACTTTCCCCCACCCACCCATCCTCCTTGGAAGCCACTGTGAAGGTTTCTCTCAGGCCCACCCCAGGGCACACTGCACCCTGGTGGGTGACCCACTGCTGCCCATTCTACCCCAGCCACCCATCCAGACCTGCTGTGCCGCATCCCCTTCCTTCCGAGGAAACTGTCTGGAACACAGAAAACCATTCTCCCGGCCCCCTCCTGGCTGCTAAGTCCATAAAAGGGCCGGCGCCTGGCCCCTGTCCTTGGAGGCCCCCGACTGCTCGGGCTTGTCCATCTCTTCTATGTCTCCCTAGAGCCACGATAATAAAAGGGGAAAGTTTATTCTCCTCCTTCCAGAGTGCACACCAATTAGCATTTTCAAAATTACCATTGGAGAAATACACCTAATTAGCCACTTTAAAGGAAAGCTTTTTTTGAAAAAAAGTCATAAATTTCTAACTGGCCACAGCTTGGAGACACTTTTAAAGCTAATTGTGTGTTTCTGCTACTAACAGGGGAATTGGTAAAAGTTAGAAATGGATTTTATGACCTTGGTGGGAAGGGGAGGGAAGTGGCTGGCTGACCTCGTTGGGCCAGTGAAGGGTTAATGTCTACTTACTGGAAGTGCGGGGCCTCTCTCACTCCTCCCTGCTCCCCTCCCTCCATCCCCACCTCAAGTCCTGTCTGCCTCAGGAGTACCTGCCTTTAAGCTAAGTGAGAGGCAGGCCTGCAGGGGACACCCCATGCAAGAAGGAGAGATGAAACAGGACAAAGTGAGAAGACAAAGCTAGAGAAGAAAGAAGCTCTGGAGGAAACAGAGTCAGGAGCCACGGCGGCCGGGGTCCAGAAGTCTGTTTCTCATTTGGGTTTCCCGTTAAACGACGCCTGATGCCTCCGTGTGACTGGCGCGGGGCCCTGGGCTGCACATGTGGCTCACTCAGCCTGTTCCAAACGGGAGGCCCACGGGGCTTCTGCAGCCCTTCAGCTTCCTGCAGGCTCACCCTGCTCCACGGCCTCTGCCTCCCTGGTCCCGAAACTAAGAAGACACTTCCCAAGGTGCGGGCACCAGGCTCTGAGGTACCCACTTGCCCCCTGTGATGCTCCCACAATGACACAGCAGGAGGGAGAGCTTCCAAATGGGAAGGTGGGCTCCCCCATGAGGGGCACCCCTCCCCTGGCTGGGTTGCAGTGCAGAGGCTAAGGGAAGAGCAGAGAGGTATTGTTGTCTTGCTGAACCCCTGATCCCATGTGAGGTACACATGTGTGGCCACGGTCATGCTTGCCTGACCCTACGTGTGGCCTCCTGGTGCATTGAGCGAGTAGATGCAGGTGTCTGAGTTTTAAAAATGGAAAAAGAGAGAACCAGAAATGGGAAGCCATTCGCTCCAGTAGATTTAGTACCAAATTTGTATGTCTGACTCAGTCCTTGTAAACATATTTTTCATTCATTTAAACTCGTGTTTCTGTATGTTGAAGGAGACCACTGGGAAATTACACACAGTTTGGAAACCTGCTCTGGAAAGCCCACAGCATGCATTCTCAATGGGGGCAACAGCGCCCCCAACAGGGTGACACTTGGAGGGCAACAAATCTCAGATATTACAAAGGTTTGTAACATTTAATAATATCCAATGCTCAGCCCTACCTGACAAATTCGCATACCTTTTGTTTCGGGAGAATTAAACTTTTTTTTTCCTAGAGGGAGAGGTGATAATGAAAAAAAGGTTGAGAAATGCTGGCTGAGGTCAGTGGCCCCAGGGTCACACTCCAGGGCCACACAGGCCAGGGCTGGACCCACGCATATTCACCACCGTGGGATCGACCTCAGCCGACTGAAGGAGAAATGGGGCAGAGGAGCGGGCTCTGCACCAAAACCAGTCAGCGAGCCCTGAGGCCCCACGGCAGGCAATGAGCAGCTTTAAGGGGTAGGCGCTTCGCGCAGTCCGGGAGGCAGAAGCAGCCAGAGTGTGAGATGCTGCTACAGAGCTTCTTCCGACCCCTGACCCTAGACCTTAAGCCCTGAGAGAAATGGGGTACCAGGTGGATATGCCCCTGCTGAGGCAGGAACAGCATGTGGGGAGGAGAGGATTCAGGGCCTTAAAAACAGCTGGTGAGCTGGGGTGCTCTGGGTGGAGGACCTGGAGGACCAAGAGGAAGTGGCAAACGCTGGGTCCCCAGCGCTCCACAGGCAGCCCTCATACTGAATCCAGGGGCTGGGAAAGGAGGAGAGAGATGCCCAGCAGAATGGACAGCCTGGGCTCTCCCTCCACACGCTCCAGTGACAGATCCTGAGACCCCGCCCCCAACTCCACCCCCACCAGAAGTGACAGAGCTGAATCCTCCAAGCAAACCAGCCTTGCCTCAATGGGCAGCTCTGGATCTGGGGGGAAGAGCTTGGGGGCAGACATATTGGACTTCAAGCATGGGGTGAACATCCTTGTGAACTTGGAAAGTCAAGGTCCTCGGGGAAGGGCTCTGACTCCACTGTCTGTACCCAGTGCCTTTTCCAGTACGTCACACACTAGATGCGTCACACACGCTGTGGCACTGAATTTCATACTTCTTTTTTTTTTATTATTGATTTTTTACACAGAGGAAGGGAGAGGGATAGAGAGTTAGAAACATCGATGAGAGAGAAACCTCGATCAGCTGCCTCCTGCACACTCCCCACTGGGGATGTGCCCACAACCAAGGTACATGCCCTTGACCGGAATCGAACCTGGGACCCTTGAGTCCGCAGGCCAACGCTCTATCCACTGAGCCAAACCGGTTAGGGCGAATTTCATACTTCTTTCTCAAACGTTTCCTCCGAGGAAAATGGGAATGATAGTGTCCCCTACCTTGTGAATGTTAATAATTCATTAAGCAACAGGCAAGGTGGGCCTCCCCACTACCCTCCACCCAGCCCCTCTAGTCTTCCCTTTCTAGGAAACTCGGTGTTTTTATTAGAAGTCATCTCTTAACATTTCTGCAGAGTAGGTGAGAAGAGAAACGGGGGAGGGGAAGACATTGTCATCACAGACAGAGAAATTGAGGTGCATCTAAGGAGGACCCGAGGTGACGGAGATGACCCTGAGTGCTCCCCAAGGGCCTTGACCATGCTGTCCTCTGCCTGGTCCCATGGGGGACAAAGAACTGTGCTGTCAGGGGACACATTCCTCTCAGCAGGGATGTGCCAAGAAACGCTTATTTGAGTCTCTTTCCTGGGGTTCTGGCCCAAGTAAGGTAGTCCCCTTGCTGCTTTCGCAAGGATACACTACCAGGAGCCCCAGTTCACCTGCTCAGGCCTGAGTCAGCAGGAAACCCCCTGTGCTCCCCACCACCACTTGCCCTCCCTGGCTTTCTGGGGGAGGGAGTGACAGATGGCTCAAATGTTGCAATTGTTTTTCTATCAGGAAAGCACAAACAATTCCATGCCAAGAGGGTACAGCCCTGCTCCCTGTTGCCACTGGCAGAATCCCCAGGGAGCCCTACCAACGTCACGGAGACAGCGGAGAAAGAAAACATAGCCAGGCCTATGGGGCCTGGGAGCAAGAGGGAGAGTTATTTATGAATGATTAAACCAGAGCTCCCAACACCCCAATGAGTGCTTCTTCTTACCACCCCACCTCTCAAACACAAGAGCTGTGAGGGGTGGCCCTCCTTATCCTCTCCCTGTGCCCACCCAGTGCAGACACAGCCTCCAGCAGACAGCCCGGCTCTGGCAGCTGCCGGGTCCTCATCTACCTCCCACTCCATTGCTTGCCTGCAATTGTTTCCAATCAGTTTAGGAAACAACTCCTAGAACAATTAGAAAGCATAACAAGGAAGAATTACATAATTATAGTCCGTCTAGATCTCAGGCGCTTTAAAAAAAAAAAGGCTGAACTGAGTCCAAACACGATCCATGCGAGGAAGGAGATGACATTCCTGGTGAAGAGTGAGGGTACAAGGGCCAGGAGCCCGGGGATGGGAGGAGGAAAGTAGCTCCAGTGTCCACTGCTGGCCAAGCCAGGGCCCTCACTGCTCTCCAGGCCAAAGTCTCAGAGGAAGAGTCAGAGAGGCCAAGAGCCATCCTAATGCAATGCAGACCACTCTGCAGGACAGGTAGACCAGAGAGCTGTGTCCACCTGGGAGGAGGATGAGGCCTTAGAGACTATGCAGCCCACACTGATGAGGAACCGAGACACAGAGAGGAAAAGGTCTTACCCCAAACCACACAGAACTCAGGATTCCAAAACCCCAGCTGGTGCTTTGACCCTTTTCGGGCACCGTAACACAGGCCTTTGATCACTGGGCCAGCAGCTAACTGGCCCTACACACTGGGAGAGCTGGCAAGTCCTTTATTCTTGACTGAAAAGGGTGGGTAGAGGAAGAACTTTGTCCTCTAGCACAGGGTTCCAAAGTTTATCCTGCAGAGGGCCAGAGAGTAAATATTTGGGCTTTGTGGCTATGTGGTCTCTGTTACAACTAGTCAAGGCTGCTGTTGTAGCAAGAAGGCAACCCTAGACAAGATGTAAACAAAAGAGCATGGCTGCGTTCCAGCAACATGTCATTTGTGGACACTAAAATTTGAATTTCATATCATTTTCATATGCCATGAAATATTATTCTTCTTTTGATATTTTCCCCAACCATTAAAAAACGTAAGAACCATTCTTGGCTTGTATAAAAGTGGGAGATGGGCCAGATGTGGCCCGTGGATTGTGGCCGCTGACCCTGCTCCATCCAACATGTTGAAGAGATGCTGTGTTGCTCTGATTGCTCCAAACCCAGAGTGTAAACAAGATTGCATGGACTCACATGGAACTTGGAATGTCTGGGTGGTCTTTGCTGGGTCAAGTTGGCATGCTAGGCCAGGCTATCACCAGCATGGGAAGCCCTCAGGAAAATCACTCTACAAGGCTTGCTCAAGTCATCCCCGCCATCTGTGAGCACCGGGCCCCCAGGAGCATCTGGGCAAAAAGAGGAGAGGTTTCCCCAGCCAGGCAAGCGACCCATCCCGGGAAGAGAATGGACGAGAGATTGTGCTCCAATGAGCCCCTCTCTACACAAGACAGAGGGTCTTCTATCATATGAGGTAATAAAAGACCAGCCTCCTGGCTTTCTGTGCAGCACAACCCAACTTACCAACATGTCCTTCTACTGCCTCTCCTTTCAGCATTAGGAAGTACACATATCTTCATTTCTTTGAAACAAATGTATTATGTTGAATGCCTACTCTACAATTGGGCACAGGCTATCACACACATTCTGACACCAGGTCTCCATGCAGTTAGTAATTAGTACCTTGAGGGCTGGGACTTACTCCTCTTTCATCCCCAGCACCCAATTGGAGTAAATGAATTCATGTGCAAGATGAAAATGATTAGAGACATAAGAAAGACATCTTTCCTATGCAAGTTGAGAGGAGGGAGAATTGTGCCCAGCTGAGAAAAGTCAAGAAAGCTCCAATGATAGTGGAGGCAGTGGAGCTAATCTGGACAAGATGGGTGAGATGTGGGAATGTGCAGTTAGGGCAGAGAGAGAGGAGAGAAGAAATTCCAGCTAGAAGGAATAACAGCAAGGGCCTCAGGCACAATGGCGTCTGTAAGAACATGGGGAGTTTAGCTTGCTGACTCATGCGCGCTGCCAGAGGAATAACAATGAATGCCATGAGCCCAGAGTGAAGCATTATGTAGATTAGGAGGACCCAGAATGTCAGGCAAAGGAGTTAAAGCTTGTGTAGGTGGTAGGAGGTGTTGAGTCTTCTGAGCAGAGGTGGTTGAGTGGCAATGAGATCAGGAAAATTAATATGTCAGCAGAGTACCTGAGGACTGAAGTGAGCAAGGAATCCATTTAAAGAAACCTTGAACTAGGACAGAAGCAGACAGGTCAGGCCAGTCCACTGGAGGGGCAGAAGAGCAGCCTGAGATGATGATGTGAGACTTAGAAAGTGACTAGAGGCCTGGTGCACGAAATTTGTTTGGGGGGGGTGGGTCTCTCAGCCCGGCCTGCACCCTCTCACAACCTGGGACCCCTCGGGGGATCGGGCCTAAACTGGCAGTCGGACATCCCTCTCACAATCTGGGACTGCTGGCTCCTAACCACTCTGCCTGCCTGCCTGATTGCCCCTAACCACTCTGCCTGCCTGCCTGATCATCCCTAACCACTCACCTGCCTGCCTGATCACCCCTCACCACTCGACTGCCTGCCTGATCGCCCCTAACTGCCTGCCTGATCACCCCTAACTGCCTCTGCCTCGGCCTATGCCTGCTGTGGCAGCTGCCTCTGCCTTGGCCCCCGCTGCCACTGCTTTGTCCAGAAGGTCATTCAACTGTCAGGTCTAATTAGCATATTATACTTTTATTATTATAGATTAGTGGTTATGAGTGTTATCTGACGGGGTCAGATAAGCTGGACTCAAATCCAGCACCAGCACTTAGTACTGTAGATGGTCAATCCTATCAGGGACTCAGTTTTCCCACCTGTGAAATGAAGTAATAATCTCATAGGGTCATTGTGAAGTTTAGATGAGGTTATACATAGGTTATACACTGTAAAGTTTAGATGAGGTTATAATGCTCAATAAACATTAGCTATTATTGTTACTTTTTACCAGAATAACTTTACCATACTAGGTAAATTCATAACTAGAAAAATGCTGTTTGCATGCTGTGATAAATACTACATGTTTCCATATATGACCAGCAGGAAAATTACATCCACGTCGGGAGTCACAATTGAGCCAGACAAGCTTCTTTGCGGCAGCAGAGAGGTGGGTAGCTGACAGCATTCTACAATCCCACCTGCCTTCCTCCTTTCTCACCTCTAAACCCCGGATGATGGGGCCCTTGCCACATCCTTGGGAAGCTGACATACACCCTCGCAGTCACTTCCCAGAGTCGGCTAGTGGCAGCCAGCAATCAGAACCGTAGAGCTCTACATGGGACCTTTGTCCAGAAAGTGAATATGCTCTACAGAAAACTCACAGCCCCAACACTGTGGGAGGGAAAGAGGCAAGGAGGAAATCCTGACCCAGGAGCCAATTGCTTTCTTAGAACACAGGGTGTCACAGCATTCAAGCCAAGGCCTCTGACAAGCAGGCACATCCATACTCAAGATTGGTGACCAGGTACTCAATTGGCCTCTGACCCGCCGGAAAATGACCAGCATCAGGGCATAAAGAGCACAGGGCTTTGGATGTAGGGAGCCATGAGCTCCAATCTTGATGTCACCCTTCCCTGGCCGTGAGACTCTGTAAACAAAGACAGCAGGTCAATGAGGGTACATGCAACAATGTGTGGTGAACACAGACTGTGTAGCCCAGCGCCTGGAACTTCTGGTGTAAAGGCACAGGAGTCTGGACTTCCATGGTGTGACTGAGGTTTTGTTCCACCATCTTAGATGAAGATGGGGCCCCTCTTTTCTTAGTCAATGCCTGCCTTGGACCTGTGGGGAGGAAGTGGACCTAACCAAACCCAGAACCTCCCCACACTCCCCCCAGGACCTCTGTGGTGGCTCTACCCTACCCACTCTCAGCTGGCCCCTGGTTCTCCTTCGGGAATTCTCCACATGGTCCAGTTTCTTCTCTTCCCTGGTCCAGCTGCCACCCACCCCACTCCCTACCACCATCTGGATTTCCCATCTCTGCATCTGAAGGCAGAAACATGACCTGAAGGAAGACTCACCAGCCACTCGGCATTCCCAAGGAAGCCCTAGTCAGTCCTCTTTGCAACTCCCTTCAGACCCCATCTGACAATTGACCATGTCTCCCAAGAGTAGGAATGCCAGACTGAAGGAGTAGAAATGGGGATTTAATAAAAGAAGAAAAGAAATGTACTCTGTTCCCAGGAAACCCTCTCCACACTTCTGCATTTCCATCTGGTTGCTACTGGCAACCAGGCAATCATATTTTTCTAGTCCTAGATATAATCATCATAATCAATACAGGGTATTTATCCCACTCCTTGGTTTCAAGGAACTCAAAGCTTTTCACATCTATTATCCTGTCTTCACTCATACGGTGGCAATCCAGGGAGGGAGTGTGTATGTTGGGGTGTGGGGTGGGGAAGGGCTGAAGTCCTGTCTCTATCTAACAGATGGAAAAACTGAGGCAAGGGGTAAGTGAGGGAGGCTTCGAGGAATGGATCATGAGGAGAGAGTATTTCCTGTGGACAGTCCTCTCTACATACATTCTCTCAATTAATTCTCAACATGCCTGGGGAGTAGCCTCATTTCACTCCTCTTACAGATGAGGATTAAGCGATTTGTCCAAAGTCACACAGCTAGAAATGGCATTGCTGCAATGCAAATTGGGTCTTTGGAGTTTCTTTCAGTGTTTTCCCCCCATAGTGTCTCTGCAAAGAACTATAATATACTCTTACAATCCCCATGTCTCTTCTATCAGTTGCTGTCATAGCATCGTTGATGCAGATCATTCCATTAGTTGCTCTTATGTCTGTAATTTTTCTCTCGAGTTGTGCTTGATACCAGTACCAAATGGGCAACAGGGACAAAAATGACAAGATTGAAGCATTTGACTGGGTTGGCAAAGTTAGGAGCTATATTTAATTTCCAAAATACTATGGATGTTCCCTCACCAGAGTAAAAGTCTTGAAAAAATAAATCAATCTTTTCGACTGTGAAAATCATTCATCACTTCCGACAACTCTGTGATGTTACCTGTGTTACTAAATCAACTGTTTTGATGCCACCCTTCTATTATAGCAGCTGGAGGGATGCTTAGAAACATGCCTTGGGGGTCCCTGAAGTGGACATCCTGAACAGCTTCTGTTCTAAACCCCAACAAAGGCTTTGGTGCCCACCTTGCTAGTTAGTGTTGGACATGCGACTGCCTGTGAAAGGACAACAAATAAAACACACCTGGAAGAGGAAACGTGACCACGGGCAGAACGGCTCTAACTACGGTGTTTTTCTGAGCTTTATGTGCAGAGTTCATTTCCCTTTGGAGACAGCACGAACACCACTGAACAAGAGAGCTGTGGGCTGGCGTCAGAAGCTTCCTCTCTGTTCGGAGAACAGAGAATCATCTGGACACCACCCTGCCTTTTGCCATTTCCCTGACTCAGAGCAAGGCACATTTTACTGCTTGGAAGGAGAGGCCCCAAGACCTGAGTACCTACCGGGGACACCTCTGATCTCCTGAGAAATTATGGAGAGGACTCGGGCCATCCCTGCCTGACTACCATCTCCTCTAGCATCTCCCTGAATCCTAGAACTACCATATTGGAAAGTTCCCTCCATAACCTCATTAAACTCAATTGAGTGAAAGGGCCGGCGGGGCACGTGGTCAGACGCAGGCTCGCGGCC